>NC_065545.1:23448856-23498856 GCF_932294415.1 Quercus robur | reverse complement strand
TTTTTTACAAATTGTTGATGTAGTAAGTGATTATTGGTAAATGAAAAAGTGATATTAGTGGTGGGTCTAAATGAAAACCAATAAGAGGTTGGCTACATCAACATTTAGTAAAAATGTTGTAAAATAGTTTATGTATGTAACATTACTATAAAAAACAACTAATCTCTTTCTCAAAATAAATAATTTTTTTTTTAAGAAATATAATTGTATAAGTTATTTCCCAAAATATATATTAAATTGTATTCTAATGTTACTATTCATAACCAAATATAGGTTTAGTTATTCCATTACAATGCATTTTATTCCGAATAATAAAGATTATCATTCTTGTTATAATTTCCATTCAGTATACTAAACGTGCCCTTAATAATGATAAGAGGGAGGGTAATCAACTTGTTAAGAGGGAGCGTAATTTCATTTGTAGTTTTAGATGTTTGAGTAGAAGAATTACCTTTGGATTTAGAAATTATATTACAAAGGGACTTTATTTAGCAATAAAACTTTGCTTACCTTTTTTTTCTCTTAAAAGAAAAAAAAAAAAAAAAAAAGAAGTTGGTACAACCATGACCTGACATAATAGCCCGGCGATGCATGCATTTTGCTAGAAAATATGAAAATTTTCCAGATAATGACCCAAAATTTGAATTCAGGATTTGATTTTAGGTCATGGCTTCTTGGAAAATACCCTGCCGTTGGTCACTATATAAATTACTGGCTTCTATTACAGTTTTGTACTTAAAGAACATTTGTTCAAAAGTTTATACTAGTTAGGAGATCGATACTTACATGCATAAAATGCAGTTTCTGCAATTCTTTTTATGCATTACCGTTTTGTTACTATACTGCAATGTGTCTAGATCAGCTTTCTTGTGTGAACTAAATCAAGCCAACCCTTTCAAAGTTGCACTTACCAGCACTGTAGATGTTGCAGGTAAAGGAAACTTCACGACCATTCAAAGCGCCGTTGATTCTATTCCTTCAGGCAACACTAAGTGGATACGGATTCAAATTTTTGCTGGCGTATACAGGTAAAAAAATTAATTAAAAAAAAAAAACACTTTAAAACCTAGCTAGTTGAAGTATAAATATATGCGCACTTTTGTGCTTGTATATATGCGTAGAGTTATTAGTGTATTTGTTTGTTTTGATGTTGAAGAATTAGTTATTAGGGTATTGTAGAGCTTAATTGATTTTATATCTATAATCTATTTAATTATCTTATTTTTTGTGTGGTATTTAATTATCTTATTGTGCAGAGAAAAAGTCACAATCACATACGATAAAACATGCATTTTCCTTGATGGAGCAGGCAGCCGGGGAACATTTATTGAATGGGATGGTCATGAAAGTACGAATACTAGCGCTACTTTCACTTCATATGCTGAAAATCTTGTAGTGAAAGGCATTGGCTTTAAGGTAATTAAGGATAACAATAGCAATAACTCTTTATTTTTGGAACAGCCTCAAAATTGTTCGGATTTGGATTTGGCTCAATGGTGGAGTTAGAAATTTTGTTAGGGGTCAAAGTGTGTGTATATATATATATATACTTTGAGAATAAATTTGTTTGTAACATGATTTAACAAATGCTATTTTCTTACATATTACAAAGTATTTACATTAAGTGTGTATATAACATTAATAAAAATAAATGATTTTTAACTCCTAATCATGAAATTCACATTTATTGTTTCTTCTAAAAGGAAAAATAATAATGTCTATATCTCTAATTTTCTAAATTGAAAATTATAATTTTTTTTATTAAACATATTTACTTATATTTTTCTAGGATATGCTATTATGGTATAAGAATAATTAGAGGGGAAAACAATACATTAATAATATATAAAATTTTCTATTTCAAATTTATTTAATAATAAATGTGATTGATGGATGTCAGTAACATAATATAAATGTTAGAATTATTTTTTTGTAATTAGTGACACATTGCTGACATCAATTTGTAAAAGTTATGTTGTAACATTTGTAATACTGTCCCTAGCATGCACCACTCTAACAATTTCACAATCTTTTTAAAAACCATTAATATGGAAAAATAAACAATTGGAGTAACATATTAGTTTCATATGAGCTGATCATTATTACAACTTTTATTCAAACCAATCACAATGCATCATTTCGGCAGTTATAAAAAGGATTATGATTTTTTTTTTTTTTTTGGTGTGTTTTTAATATCTTATTGAATAAAATTGCTAGCCAAAGTACTTATTTATTTATTTATAATAAATACAATAAAGTTTCAATCTATGACCAAGACATCAATTAATTTTGGATGTAAGTGGAGTTCGAACCTTTAGTTTCTTATTTAATGACTAAAGACTTTATTAGTTAAACTAATTAAAACCAATACCAGCCCAAGTACTTGAATACATGCATGTGAAAATTATTTAGTGTTAATGTTAAATATGGAATAACCCATGTGTAAAACTCTTAACAGAACACATACAATTTGGGGCCAAAACAGAAAGACCTCGTACCAGCTTTGGCAGCTGAAATACTCGGGGACAAGGCTGCTTTCTACAACTGCAGCTTTTTTGGGGTGCAAGATACGTTGTGGGATGTAGGCGGCCGCCATTACTTTTACCAATGCTACATCCAAGGTGGAGCTGATTTTATATTTGGCAAGGGTCAATCATTCTATGAGGTGAAAACAAAATTATTCATTTTCGTTTATATTTTAACCTAATTAAATTATTCCATGTAATAACTGTTTCTTTGTTTTGTTTAATTTTTTGGTTGGATATGTAGCAAAGTGTCCTATATTATTCATTGGAAACATATGGTCAGGGAACCTACATCGGCTATATAACAGCACAGGGGAGGGACTCAGCTGATGATCCTTCTGGCTTTGTGTTTAAAGATTGTGTGATTCTTGGGAAAGGTAAAGCTTACCTTGGGAGAGCTTGGAAAGCTTTTTCCAGAGTAATTATTGCCAATTCAAAGTTATCAGATATAGTAGTCCCAGTGGGCTGGGATGCTTGGCAATTCGTGGGCCATGAGTAAGGAATTCGATCTCTCTTGATGTCCCTGTCATTGTTATTTGTCTAAATTTATCTTTTACTATAAATATATAGAATCATACCATATAAGATTTTCTAGAATTCTTAAGAGTAAGTAATATCTTGACCATAGAGAAAGGTAGAAGTAACCTAAATATTAGCAAAAAGTGCAATGAGGCTTACAAATATTAGCAAAAATAAACTGAATAGTAAAATAAGTTGGCTTTTTAATTTGGAGTCAGACGCACACTAAGTGCCAGTTTGGATCTAGCTGAAAGTCACGTCTGCGTTTTGCGTTTTACCTTTTTTTTTTTCCTGCACCGTTTCTGCTTTAGGGGGACAAGAGTACTATTCACATATTGTTGAATACTGTTCACACACTGTTGAACACTATTTATATATTGTTTGGCACTGTTTACAGGTTAAAAAATATTAAAAATAGGTCCCACGATACTATTTACATATTTAAAAATAATTTTGCTACAGTGTTTTCAGTTTTCAGTTTCAGCAACAATAAGTTCAATCCAAACGGACCCTAAATATCAAATGGTGATAATCAACTTTTTCGAAATAAATATATAAATTTTGAATGATGTGGTTTAATCTAATTCACTTGTTTCAAAATGAATGACCCCAATTTTAAAACAAAAAATCTGAATTTTGTTACTCTTAGAAGCCTAGACGGTCATAATCTTGACACGCACTCACATGTATTCATATAGTTCAATTTATATATATTTACTACAATAATTTTTATGGGGTCTAAAACATGGTTTTGTATCTTAAATAAGGGTTTGCTCTTTGATGCTACATAAGTATGATAGTATTCACCAAGAGTTTTGTAGCTCAAAAGTTTTAGTTGTTTCCAACGCAGATATCTATGATTCAAATTCTTACTCCCAAATATTGATGTATCAATAAAAAAAAATAAAGTTTGACAGTGCTCACCATATACATGATGCAGAGATCAACTTACATATGCAGAGGAGGATAATTCTGGACCGGGAGCTGACACTTCCAAACGTGTTCCTTGGCAAAAGAAATTGAGTGAAGGTGAACTCAATCAATTTTTAAGTGTCGATAGATTCATCAACCAAGAAGGATGGATCGCCAAACTACCTACAGTCGATTGATTAAGCTGTTTGTTATGTATCAATGGAAAAAATTCAATATGTAGCACAATTGGCTTTACCTTCAGCGAATTTGGTAACATAGTACAATGGTATTTTTTTAAATAATATATTACAATTTAATCAATTAAAGTAAATTATATTTTACCCATTTAATTTTTTTATTTGGAAAAGTGGTTTATGTCCAGTTTAGAATGGAAGAAACATCTATGTCTCTCTTCATAACAAAAATATTATAATAACTTAAATGTAATTTTGTTTTATACGTTTTACATGGGGGAGGAGCGTTCGAGCTATAAATATCTATGTTGATCATTGAAAATACGGAGATCCCATTTGATTGAAAGGTCATTGATATTTTTTTAAGTTCATAGTCATTGACAATTTATTTATTTATTTTTATTTTTTGTGTGTGAGAAGGCAATATATGGTAATTAAAACTTAGAAAGTGTTGAGTTTTAAGAATTTAGGTTTAAATATATTAGAACTTTAATTTGTAATGCTGGCAAACCATGATCAAAATGTTTAGTCTTGTTTTAAACTTGCTCAAAATGTGTTTAAGTGTAAAGTTGGAATCGAATGTTCTGCAGAATTTACTATGTAAATCTGCCTGGTTCGATCGATCGAGAATTAGACTTGATCGATCGGAGTTCGTGCAGATTGTTTTTCTGCAGAATTTTCTAACTTAGCCCAAGCTTGTTTGATGTGTAGGGTTTTATGTTTTGTCTTAAGCATAAAAGGGAAAACACTAGCCACGTTTTGAGGTTGCTCTTTATGTTATATGTGTGAATCTTTTGTGAGATCTAGAAGTGTCTGCCTTCACATACACTTAGGGTTTCCAATCTCAAGATTGATGTCAAGAGTTTGGTGATCAATTCAGTTGCTGATTCAAGAGTTTAAAGATACACAAACGGGTGCTTGTACTTGCTATGAATCCAAGAAAGAAGTAGTCCATGGACTCGGAGCTGTCACGTGGTCATGGTAGTAAATTTCCTGCTCGAGGTAGCAATAGGATGTTGTGGTCTAAGTCGCTATTGTGTAAACTTCAATTATTTCTTAGTGGATTTGTTTTACCTTGAGGATAGTTAGGTTAAATCCTCCCCAGGTTTTTTACTGGTTTGATTTTCCTAGGTCATCATATCATTGTGTTCTTTATATTTCCACTGCTTTGCATGATATAATATATTTGTGTTAACGTAGATCTGATAATTTGACTAAGTAATCACTAGCTAATTAACTAGGTTAACCTGGTTGTGTTTTAAGGGGTCTAAAAAGGAACAAGTGGTATCAGAGCAGGTTAGCTCTAGTATTTAGATCATTTGATCTAAGAGTTAATCCTTGACCCTGGTTGTCATGGAACACAGTCACTCTCTTGGTATTTCACCTCACTTTGATGAGAATAATTATGTTTATTGGAAAGTAAGGATGAAAGCATTCCTAAAATCTATTGATGAGAGAGTTTGGAATTCCGTTGAATACGGATGGGAGAAGCCCACTACTCTTGTGAGTGAATGACAAACTTCTCAGAAAGAAGCAGCCGCTTTTAATAGCAAAGCTATGAATGCTATTTTTAATACTGTTTCTATGGAGGAATTTAAGAGAATCTATAATGTTGAGGTTGCTCATACTGCTTGGAATATCCTCCAAACTGTGCATGAAGGCACAAAGGTAGTTAAGATCAATAAGTTACAGCAATTAACAACTAGATTTAAAAATATTAGGATGTCTGATGATGAATCTTTTGATGAATTCTATGCTAAGCTTAATGATATTGTTAATTTTGCATATAATTTGGGTGAAATCTATGATTAACCTAAAATTGTTAGAAAGATTCTTAGATCTTTGACTAACGATTTTAGACCCAAAGTGACTGCCATCATTGAAAGCAAGGATGTGGACTCCATCCCTGTTGATAAACTTGTAGGATCTCTTCAGTTCTATGAGTTGGACCAACCTAAGACAAGCAAATCCAAATCAATGGCTCTTAAGTCTGTTGATGATGTTGATGTGAATGGATTTGATGATGAGTTCTCTGTTACAGAGATTGCCTATCTTGCTAAGAATTTTAGAAACTTTCTTAGGAACAATAACAGAAGGGCAAGAGCCAAGAACAATGTTGAACCTAGAAATTTTAGGAGGAATGATCTCACTAAGGTTAATATGACTGAAAAACCTAAAGAGAAATTAGGTCAACTTTTTAATAATTCTATGGGTCAACAATGTTTTTAGGTGTCAAGGGTATGGTCATGTAAAATCTGAATGTCCAACATTCTTGAAGTTTAAGGTTAAGGCTATGGCTGTAACCCTTAGTGATGATGAAGTTTCTGACAATGAGTCTGGTAATGATGAAGATGGAAACTTCATTGCTTTCACTGCTACTGCTGTAGTTGATGAAAATGTTACTGTTGAGGAGAACCCTTCTGATGGGGAATTCTCTGAGGATGTAGATTTACAAGAAGCCTATAATAAACCTTGCGAAGTTGCTGCAAATGATGTTATGAATGTTGATTTAGGCTTAAAGAAAATTGCATCTCTTGAACTTGATAAGAAAAATTTGCTGTGAAACTGTTTGATGCTAATAAATTGTTGAATAATGTGAAGACTAAGAACATGTTTTTGCTTGATAAAGTTAAGAATTTAGAACTTGAATTATCTGTTGCTAAAGAATAAACTAATAGATCCGCAAGCTCCAAACTTGACCACATGCTGAATGTTCAAAAGTCTCCCTCAGACAAAACTGGTTTAGGTTTTGTAAAAAACATCTTTGTGCCTGAAACTCATTCCCCAAACTTTGTTCCTTCTTCTAAGCCCCCTGTGAATGAGATTGTCAAACAAGTTGAAGTTACACCTCCTAGGAAAATTAGAGTTGATCTTTAAGAATCTAAACTAAGACTCCTAACTCTCTTAAGGGCAAGTTGCATGATAGGCCTGCATGGGTTTGTCATTTCTGTGGAAATTTTGGGCACATTCGTCCAAATTGTTTCAAGTTGCAAGTTGTTAAGCGAACAAATAAGCCAAAAGTACTTGTGCCTCAAGCACAAGATCCTATGGTACTTATTGGTGAGTTGGTAAAGACTTTAAACCTTTATTTCAATCCTGGAGTTTCTCAGAATTCTAATTTGAAGAATAACTCCAATGCTAGAGTTGCATCTAAAAAGTTTTGGATGCAAAAGACTCAATCTAATTGAGTTTTTTTGACATGGTCCTTGTGCTTCATCGCTCTACTCTTTATGACCATTTTTTTTGTTTTTGTTTCTTTGCTTTTCTAGGATTTGCATTGCATAATATTCATGCATTTCATTCTAGATTTGTTTTTGTTATTTCTTTTCAAAAATTATAAAAAAAAAGGAAAAGGGAAGTAAAATGTGTTTTGCATTATTTGTCTTGGATTTGAAATCAAGGTTGGCCAATTTATTTTTGCATAATATGTCTATGTACCTTGTTTAGCTTGGATGAGCTTATTTATTGCACTTTACTAGTTTGAGCTTTGTAGTGCATGTTGTGTGGGAAGATGTTTATAATTTTTGATCACATGATCTTGATCTTGAAGTCACATGCCTTTGATTGTCGGACTTGAACTTATTGAGAAAGGAATAAATAACCATCTCACCACTGTTTACTAGCCAATCATGAACACCTAAGTGCATATCATATGATTTTGTGCTCGAGAAAGTGTAGCACATGCACAAAAAGAACATAAAGTATAGCCTTGATTTTAATGCTAAAATTGATGTGTACATTATTGGACTCTAATTAATTCAATCAATTAAAATTTGTGTGTACATTATCCTGGCTATTCTAATAAGTTTCTGATTAAATAAAAATGGTGTGTACATTATGAGGCAAATCAAGAAACTTACATGATTGCAAACTTGTTTTCTAGGAGATGTGGGAATTATATGATGTAACTCTTTAAGTGATAGTCGCTTTCAAATTTATGTGATAAATTTTGTAGAATTGTGCTTAATTACTATTCACATATCACCTCACATGTATCTTAAGCTTTTACTAATTGCACACACTACACAATTTACTCTTTGCTAAACTTTGTACATGTTATTGTGTGTGATTTTGGTTTGGCTAACCAAGGTTGAAGAATTCCTTGATATTTATGCAAAATGTGTTTAAAGTTTGAGAATTTAAGGAGAATTGATTGTAAATCTTATTTTTAGGAAAACTAGGTTCAAAACAAGTTTTTTTGAAAAGAATTTCATCTCATACTCATGCATTTTATTCATAAAATACTATGCTTTAAGGAGTTTCTGCATAAAATTGCCTTGTTTTTCAAAAAATTGATTTTTCCAGAATTTCGATCGATTGAACTTGTTTCTTAACTGATTGAAATTTCGATTAAAAATTTGGTTTGGTTCTGTCTGTTTCGATTGGTGCTCAATCATTGTTGGATCAATCGAAGGCATTTTCGATCGATCGAATCTAAATTTCGATCAATCGAAAATCACATAGAGAGTTTTTTAAAAACTTTGAGTTTTCACGTGTTCATCACTTTTTCAAAACTTTTCAAACTCTATTCTCTCTCTCTTCGATCGGTCAAGGAGTCAAAGCAAATTTTTATCATTTTCCTCCGATTCTTTTGCAAGGTTTTTGTCCTCTAAGGTTGGTAAGACCTTTATACCTTTCCTTTTTCATGTATTTTCTTGTTTTATGCATTTTTGTTATGCATATTGGGAGAATTTCGAACCTATGAAAATTTGGGGTTTTTGTTGATTTAAGCCTTTTCTTTTAAAATTGATCAATGGGTTTTTGTTGTGGGATGCTATAAACATGATCCTTGTGGTTTAATTTGATCAATTTGATGATTTGGGAAATTTTTTAGTTTTCTAGGGCTTGTAAGTACCCGATTTGGGGCTTTTGTTAAATTGAACTTTAATTGATGAAATTGACTTGTTTGATTGATTGATATTGGTCATTCTAATCTGTTACCTAACTTGTGTAATGATCAATTGATCAATTTGTTGAGATTTGTGAAAATGGGTTTTCAAAATTTGGGGTTTTTGATATAAACTCTATGCTCAAGCCAATTTTGCGATTTTAAAGTGCAATTGAACTTATTCTCACTGCATTAGAGCATGCATCATGTGTTGATGTTGTTCATGCATCATATAGATTGTTATTTTCTATATTTTTGTGCTAACTTGTAGTCTGCCCTTGGTTTTTGTTTTTTTTTTTTTCCTCTCTATCTCTTTTCTAACTGTCCTTTGATCCTTAGCATCATGGTTAGGAAAACTAGAGCTCATAGGACCTCCACCTCTACTTCTTCTCCCACCTTTGATAGTGAGAGGTTCCTTAGTGAGAAACACTAGGAAACTTATGAGAAGCTGAACCTTCGTAGGAATGTTTGGGTTGAGAGAAAGGTTTTGTTAGATGAGTTAGATGGTGAGATTCGGAGAAATTTTGAGCATAAGGGTTGGCTTCCTTTGCTGGACATTTCTCATCTTCCTCCACCTACCTTGATCAGAGAGTTCTACTTGAACCTCTCGGTCCACTCCTATGATTCCAACACTCAAGTGAAGAGTTGGATATGGGGTAAAGAGTACACCATTACTCCTTCGGTAGTGGCTAATGCTCTTGGGGTGCCACTAGTCCAACATCCTGTTTATCTTTACGATGAGTCTCCTCCCCTAGATGAAATTATGTCATTTATTATTGGTACTTCTATCCAGTGGGTTTCTAATCCTCGGATCACCTCTCACGAGTTGATCGAGATTCACTATCTTTTCTTTCAGATTTCTTGCCATTCCATTTGGCCTATCTCTCACTTGCACACTATTCTTTTGGAGAGATGTGCATTTTTGTATGCCTTTGTTACTGATGCTCCTATAAGTTTTCCTTATCTTTTCATTCGTTCTTTGATTGAGGTACATAGGAGTAGTTCTACTGCTCATGCTCTTTTCTTTCCTGTTTTCATTCATAGGATTTTGTTACATTTAGGATTAAAGTAGTTTCCAGCGTTTGAGCCTGTTCATATTATTGCTCCCATAGGTGCCACCTTTCTTAGGCAGAGGCCAGCTTAGATGTGAGCTAGCTTTAAATGCCCTAGAGTTGATTCTTCCTCTTCGGGTGTTGCACCTCCTCCTCCTCCTCCTCCTCCTCCTCCACTTCTTTCTACTTTAGGTGATCCGACTGCAGATGCTTACGTTGATCTGATTGCTGCTGCTTTTCCTCCACCTTTTACTTCAAATGACTCGGACATTCGTCGTATGTTGGAGACTGTCATGATTGTTCAGGCAGCTCATGGTCAGCTTTTGGTGGACATGCTTGATGAGCTTTGGTCTTTGCGAGCGGATTTGGAGAGTTTTAGACGATCACCTCAGCCACCTCCTTTTGATGATGAGTGATTGCCCTTTGGCAATTTGTCACAAAAAGGGGGAGTACATATGGATAGGAGTTTTTGTTGTTAAGGGGAGATTTTTGTTGTTTTGGAGCTGTGAAATCAAGATTTTATTTTGTTTTACTTGTATTTTCCACACATGCGTTTATGTGTTTGTTAAGTGTTACAGGAATATACAGGTTGATTCAATCGTGCTGTTGTCTACACTTGCAACTGATAGATAGTGGTTAGGTTGAATTTGTTTTATTGGGAAAAGTTTTATATTGGGCCGTTTTTTGTAAACTTTGAGCACTTTATTTAGTTTGTGTTTTGTCACAGATTACCAAAGGGGGAGTTTGTTGGGTTCTAAGAATTTAGGTTTAAATGTATTAGAACTTCAATTTGTAATGTTGGCAAACCATGATCAAAACGTTTAGTCTTGTTTTAAACTTGCTTAAAGTTTGTTTAAGTATAAAGTTGGAATTGAGTGTTCTGCAGGATTTACTGTGTAAATATGCTTGGTTCGATTGATTGAGAATTAGACTCGATCGATTGAAGTTCATGCAGATTGTTTTTCTGCAGAATTTTCCAACTTAGCCCAAGCCCGTTTGACGTGTAGGGTTTTATGTTTTGCCTTAAGTATAAAAGGGAAAACCCGTGGTTCTCTTTATGCTGTGTGTGTGAATCTTTTGTGAGATTTAGAGGTGTTTGCCTTCACATACACTTAGGGTTTCCAATCTCAAGATTGATGTCAAGAGTTTGGTGATCAATTCAGTTGTTGATTTAAGGGCTTAAAGATACATAAGCGGGAGTGCTTGTACTTGCTGTGAATCCAAGAAAGAATTAGTCCGTGGACTTGGAGTTGTCACGTGGTCGTGGTAGTAAGTTTCCTACTCGAGGTAGCAATAGGATGTTAGTGGTCTAAGTTACTATTGTGTAAACTTCAATTCTTTCTTAGTGGATTTGTTTTACCTTGAGGATAGCTAGGTTAAATCCTCCCCAGGTTTTTTACCGGTTTGATTTTCTTGGGTCATCATATCATTGTGTTCTTTATATTTCCGCTGCTTTGCATGATATGATATATTTGTGTTTACCTAAATCTAATAATTTGACTAAATAATCAAAGCTACCTTACAATTTTATTTACACCTATAAGCATGTTTAACCTGTTCATTTTTTTGAAAGAAATTAAATTTGAAAACCTCAATTATTTATTTATTTTTTTTCTTTCTAAATGGTAGTATTTTTAATCACCAAGCTTGTAACTTGTTTATCAATCGGGCGAAGATTTTTATGGGTATACTTGATAACTTATGTATCCTTCTTCCTTCATTGATGGCAAAATTTTTGTTTTTGGTCTATATAATATATACATATATAAAATTATAAATTATAGCATCTCTCAGAAATCTAAATCAAATCATTCTTTCTTCCAAAGTGCATAATCTCAAACAATTCAAATGCAAAATATGCGGTACCTCCAATTTTTTTCACACATGTTACTTGTTATTACTTCAACATGTGTAGAGCTGTAGATTATATTGGATCCAACATTGCGACTACCATTATTGTTGATTAGTCAGGCAAAGGAAACTTCAAGTTATTATATATATATATATATATATATATATATATATCAACTGAGAGGATTATGGGAGGTTTTATGTCAATCATGAAATTTAGGAAATGCAGTATGGAGAAGGGAATGTGGTGAAAAGGATATGGAACTTAAGATTTTTTTGGCCTCATTGAGGTAGAGAGCAGAGTGGTTGAATGTGAGCTTGGTTCCCTAAGATGAAGATCGAAATCTAGTGGTGACAAAAAAGGAAGAGGAGAGAGAGGGAGACAAAGGCAAAGAGAGAGATACCAATGTTGGGGAGATAGACAAAGAGAGAGAGATACCAACATTGCCAGTTGCCAATGATAAGACATTATCAATATTTAACATATTATGGCAAATTACAACTTACTCACCTGTGGTTTGACTGAAATTTAAGTTGCCTACTTGTAGTTTGCAATTTGACACTTTATCCACTTGAGGTTTGTTCAAAATTTAAGTTGTCTACCTGTGATTTGAAATCTTATTGAAGAGGAAAAATTAACATGATGGATCCATCTCGACGGACTTGATGTAGGAAGAGTATACTGGCGCTGGACGAATCAAGTTAGGACGGACGCAACGTGGATGGATCGAGCGGCCACGTGTCATCCAACTCATCGTCACGTAGTCTCCAAGGAACCTTGAATACTTGTGATACACGACTAGCCTTGATTCGTAGAGTCCTAACATGAATGGAATTCCGATACGACTGGAATTCTAGAATATACGCGTATTAATAAGTATCTTTCCTATAAGGAAAAGACTTGTTCCACAAGTCTTGGGGTATGGCCCTATGCGACTATAAAAACCCAAAGACCCTCAAGAAAAAGGTACGCATAATTTACTCATCTCTAGCACTCTAGAGTTGTGAGAATAGCTCTAACTTGACTTTCGGAGGGTATTTGGCCGACACCACACCCGTGTTCTCTGTTAGGTCTTTCCTTTCTGTTGTGTAGGTCTTACTTCGAGTGTGCGAGGACTGTGTAGCTCACTGGTGATTTTTACGGCATCATTAGTTGGCGTCGTCTGTGGGGAGGCGAGACTTGTAAGCCATAACAAACGCTTCCTGGATTAAGAGTTGCATAATTCTTACTCACTCGATGGCGACCACCACCAATAACGTTCAGGGAGACGAGCCACGCCCGACCGCTCTCGAGAGACAAGTATAGACCCTAACCACGGTTGTGGAGCGCCTCACTAACCAAAATCAGGTTTTGGAAGAACAACTATGCCAGAAGGCGGGGCACAGTACTCAGGAAGAGGACCAAGAAGGTACCAGTGTTGAGCGAAGGGACCAAGAGGGGCCAGAGGGTAGTAACACCCCAAGCAGATTGGAGCGACAAAACATGAGCCTCCCATCCCTCATGGATACAGTTCCACCACCTATTGTCACAGAGATGCAGGCAATGAAGGAACAGATGGAAGTTATGATGAACGCCCTCAAGGGACGAGTGTCCAGCGATCTTGACAACCTAGTCAACCGAACCGACTCACTGTTCACTGCCTCCATCAATTCCTTCCCTTTACTGCATAGGTTTCGCATGCCGCAGATAGACAGTTACGACGGAGTTAAGGACCCTCTAGATCACCTAGAGACCTTCAAGACCTTGATGCGCCTTTAGGGTGTTGCGGGTGAAATCATGTGTATGGTATTCCCTACAACATTGAAGGGTGCTGCGAGAATTTGGTTCATCCGATTGACGCCTAACTCCATCAGTACTTTCAAGGAGCTAAGTGCCCAATTCACTTCGCACTTCATTGGAGGGCACATATACAAGAAGTCTACTGCATGTCTGATGAACAATAAGCAGCGGGAGGACAAAATGTTGAGGTCCTATATAACCTGTTTCAACAAGGAGGCCCTCTCAATTGACAAAGCAGATGACAAGATACTGTAGCAGAGTTCACTAATGGGTTACGGAAGGATAAGTTCCTATTTTCTCTATACAAGAACGATCCAAAGACCATGTCAGATGTGCTTTATAGGGCCACCAAATATATGAACGCGAAGGACGCACTGCTGGCCTGCAAGGAGAAGCCTAGAAAAAGGGAAAGGTAGGAGGACACACGGCAGGATAGGGGGCGAAAGATAGCTAGAATCGGAGAACGACGAGATGATAGACGCTCCAAACCCCCCACTGGGAAGTTCACAAGCTTCACCCTATTAACTGCCTCAATAGACCAGGTCTTAATGCAGATCAAAGATGAAGAAGCTCTGACGTTTCTCGGTAAGCTGAATGGAGATCCTAGTAAAAGGTCAAGGGATAAGTACTGCTGCTTCCACTGTGACCACGAACATGATACAGCCGACTGCTACGATTTAAAACAGTAGATAGAAGCTCTCATAAGACAAGGGAAGTTACAGAGGTTCGTTAGTAAGGGAAGGATAGATCCACCCCAGGAGCAAGCCCCACGACGGGAGAATGAGCGCCCTAGGCTGCCCATTGGAGACATAAGGATGATCGTAGGGGGCATGGCAACTTCAGGGTCGTCCAAAAAAGCTCGAAAGACCTACTTGAGAACGGTCCAGAATGTCCAGCTTACGAGCGCCGTACCTAAGATGGCACGAATTGACAACCCCATCATCAGATTCTCATAAGAAGATGCTCGAAGGCTGCACCACCCGCATGACGACATGCTTGTTGTCAGCCTACGGGTAGGAGACTATAACATGCACCGGGTTCTGGTTGACAACAGCAGCTCGGCAGACATCCTGTATTACCTGGCTTTCCAGCAGATGAGGATTGATAGAGAACAATTGGTCCCGATAAATGCCCCTCTTATTGGTTTCGGAGGGATAAGAGTGTTCCCCATTGGTGCCATCACGTTGTCAGTAACGGTAGGTGATTACCCCCAACAGATCACTAAAGACGTGACATTCCTCATGGTCGATTGCTGGTCCGCTTACAATGCCATTCTTGGACGACCCACCTTCAACTCATGGAAGGCTGTAACTTCAACCTACCATTTAATGATCAAATTCCCTATAGATTATGGAGTGGGAGAACTACGCGGAAATCAGGTGGTAGCGCGAGAATGCTATATTGCCTTATTAGAGATGGACGATCATTAGCAAACAATGTGCATAGGAGAACAAAGGGTAGTAGTGGAGCCGGTTGAAGAACTAGAAGAAGTAATCTTTGATGAATCAAGACCAGAACGGACGATTAGAGTGTGTACACTAGCAAGTTAGCCGGTACGCCAAGTGCTCATGACATTCCTAAGAGACAATCAAGACGTGTTTGCCTAGAGTCATGAGGACATGCCAAGAATCGACCCCTCAATCATAGTTCACAGGTTAAATGTGTCGCCCACATTCTCTCCGATCCGACAGAAGAAACGAGTGTTCGCTTAGGAGCGAGACAAAGCCATAGCTGAGGAAGTTCAAAAGTTACTTGAAGCAGACTTCATTCGAGAAGTATACTACCCCAACTGGTTGGAAAACGTGGTCATGGTTAAAAAGGCCAATGAAAAATGAAGGATGTGCGTAGATTTCACGAACCTCAATAAGGCTTGCCTGAAAGACAGCTATCCACTCCTTCGGATAGATGCTTTGGTAGACTTAACAGCGAGAAACCAGCTTTTAAGCTTCATGGATGCCTTCTCGGGTTACAATTAGATCAAAATGGAAGAAGCCAATCAAGAGAAGACCTCTTTTGTTACCAGCCAGGGATTTTTCTGCTACAAGGTGATGCCGTTCAGACTCAAAAATGCTGATGCGACGTACTAGAGATTAATGAACAGGATGTTCGCGAACCAGATTGGGAGAAATGTTCAAGTATATGTAGACGACATGCTGATGAAAAGCCTACGAGAAGACGATCATTTGAGTGACCTCCAAGAGACTTTCGACACCCTACGGACGTACAACATAAAGTTAAACCCAAATAAATGTGCATTTGGGGTTACTGCAGGAAAATTCCTAGGATTCATGGTCTCCCATAGGGGTATTGAGGTCAATCCGAAGAAAGTAAGGGCAATAATGGTGCTAGCCCCACCAAAGACAGTCAATGAGGTACAGAGCTTAAATGGCAAGATCGCAGCATTGAACAGGTTCGTTTCAAAGGCAACGGAAAAATGTCTACCCTTCTTCCGGACCTTGAAGAAGTCGTTTAAGTGGACGGATGAATGCCAGAAGGCATTTGAAAACTTAAAGTTGTATCTTTTATCTCCCCTATTGCTCAGTCCATCCAAGTCGAGAGAAGAACTCTACTTATACTTAGCTGTTTCGCAAGCCGCTGTTAGTGCAACTTTGGTAAGAGAGGAAGACGGATCTCAGAGACCAGTCTACTTTACAAGCTGAGCGCTTCGAGGAGCAGAAGAGAGGTACCCTCAGATGGAGAAGCTGGCCTTCGCGTTGGTAACCGCAGCACAAAAGCTCAAGCCGTACTTCCAAGCACATACCATCGTTGTCTTGACGGACAAACCCTTGAGAAGAGCCATAAGTAGCCCCGAGGCTGTAGGACAGATGGCTTTGTGGGAAGTGAAGCTTAGTGAGTTTGATATATAGTACCGTCCGCAAACAGCTATAAAAGGGCAAATGGTGGCTGACTTCATTACCGAGTTCACCCTCGGGGACGGCCAGGGGGCAGAGGAGACTCGACAGTGGAATATTTATACAGACGGATCTTCAAATAAGCAAGCAGGAGGGGCTAGTGTAGTACTCATTTCCTTAGAAGAAGATAGGGTTGAGTGCATGATCCGACTCGAATTCCATACCACCAACAATAAGGCGGAGTATGAAGCCTTGATAGCAGGATTGGACCTCGCAAGAGCAGCAGGGGTTGAAAATATGATCGTACACTGCGACTCTCAAGTCGTAACTAGTCAAGTCAACGGTAGCTACGAATGCAAGAATGAAAGAATGAAGAAATACCTCGATGAGGTAAAAGGTTAGATTGGCTGTCTACAAATCAAGTTCTTCCAAATCCCAAGGGAGGAGAACGAGTGCCCCGATCGGCTTACTAAGACTGCCTCTGCAGAATGCATGCTTGTTCCCAAACAGGTATTATCCTTCATCCAAACTTCATCACTCATAGATAATGGAGCACATGTGCAGGAGATAGACTCTGAAAACAACTGGACCACGCAATTGATCTCCTACCTGAAGAATGGAACGCTTCCGAACGGGAAGGACGCCACAAGGAAGCTGAAGGTACAAGCCTCACGATTCGTCCTCACAAAGGATGTCTTATACAAAAGAGGCTTCTTCTGCCCTTATTTGAGATGCCTAATCCCCAGAGGAAGCTGAGTACATCATGAGAGAAATTCACGAGGGGATTTGCGGAAGCCACTCGGGGGCAAGATCACTAGTGCACAAGCTGATCAGGGCAAGATATTACTGGCCCACTATGTAGAAGGATGCGGATGCATACGTCAAAACCTGTGACAAGTGCCAGAGATTCAGCAACACCATCAGAAAACCATTCGAGGAACTCACCCCTATGGCAACCTTATGGCCGTTCTCTTAATGGGGATTAGATATAATAGGCCCCTTCCCAATAGCAATCAGACAGCTGAAGTTCCTCATAGTTGGCATCGACTATTTCATAAAGTAGGTGGAGGTAGAAGCTTTAGCCACTATCACGGAGAGGAACATTCGAAGTTTTGTTTGGAGAAACATTATCTGCAGGTACGGGATACCTAGAGTGCTTGTCTTTGACAACGGAAAGCAGTTCGACAATAGTGCATTCAGGGATTTCTACTCGGAGTTGGGGATTAAGAACCACTACTCATCACCTGCCCACCCGCAGGCCAACAGATAGGTAGAGGTTACGAACCGATCCTTGCTCAAGATCATCAAGACTCGGCTCGAGAGGGGAAAAGGCATCTAGCCGGATGAACTACTGAGCGTTTTGTGGGCATACCGAACGACAGCAAGAACACCCACCGGGGAAACATTGTTTCGACTAGCGTACGATAGTGAAGCAGTCATCCTAGCCGAAATTGGACTCACAAGCTAAAGGGTGGACAATCATGACGAATGGAGGAATGACGAGGCCATGCGCCTACAACTAGATTTACCAGACGAAGTCAGGGCTATCGCAGAACAGAGATTGGCACAGTATCAGAACCTCATGGCTAAGCACTATAATTCCAGAGTTAAACACAGGGACTTCCAGGTCGGAGATCTCATCTTGAGGAAGGTAATGGGCACCAGTAGAGATCCTACCCAAGGAAAGCTCGACCCAAACTGGGAAAGACCCTACAGAATTACGTCGTGGCAAAGGAAAGACACATACCATCTCGAGACACTAGACGGACAAAAGCTCCCCCATCCATGGAACACCGAGCATCTAAGAAGATACTACCAGTAGAGAATGACATTCTATAGATTCTCAGTTTATTTAAATTTTGCCAAGTTTTTTATTTAGTCATTGCAACATTATCTGATTTTCTAGTTTCTATCTAGATGGATTCTTTTTGCTACAATGCTTTTCAAGCTCTCTTTTTAAACTTCTCCTTTAAGAACTACTTTTGGTTTAATAAATACGAGGAATATTCAGATATGGCTAAAATGTCTTTTTATACAGAATTTATCAAGTCCACAAAATGGACGGATCATCCAAGAAGGATGAATAGATAGTCCATAAAGTGGACGGATCATCCAAAAAGGATGAGAAATTGATTAAGTCCACAAAGTGGACGATTCATCCACGAAGGATGAAAATTCTACAAAGTCCATAGAGTGGACGGATCTTCCAAAAATGATGAGAAATTGATCAAGTCCACAAAGTGGACGGTTCATCCACAAAGGATGAAAATTGTATTCAAGTCCATAAAGTGGACGGTCATCCACAGAGGATGAAAATTGTATTCAAATCCACAAAGTGGACGGTTCATCCATGAAGGATGAAAAATTCTACATTCCATAAAGTGGACGGTTCATCCATAAAGGACGTTAATTCTGCTCGAGTCCATAAATTGGATGGTTCCTTCAAGAAGGATGAAAATTCTAGTCCATAAAGTGGACGGATCATCTAAAAAAGATGAAAATTTGGTCCATTGGGTGGACGGACAAATCTTGAATGATGAGATGTTAAGCCTATAAGGTGAACGGTCTGTTAAGGAGGACATAAACTTTTAAAAGTGGACGGATCGCCCATTGAGGATGAAAGTCTAACAAGTCCATAAGGAGGACAGTCCCTCTAGTCATTAAGATAGACATAACTTTAAGTCCAAAATACAGTGTGGACGGACACATTTTGGGAGACAGGTTTTAACTTAATGACCATAAAATTTAAGGTCGTTAAAGCACATAGTGGACGGATCTGTCGAAATTCAAACCCCTATAATTTCTGTTGTGGCTTAAATGACGGGCCAAATAGAACGGACCCACTACATTCATAACAACCATGAAACAAGTAATTAAACCAAAATAGACGGGTAAAAATATAAAACCCTTGAAGGGAAATTGTTAAACATTGAAAAAGTAATGACGGATAAAATTAAACGATTGTTCTCCCAACTTACAAAAAAAAAAAAAAAAAAAAAAAAAAACTACTCCTAAGCGTTTGCATCTTTCTCCTGACGGGTGTCATTAGCTACAACTTGTACTTGACCTTGAGCATTCTGTGCCTGGGCTGACTCTTAGTCGCCTTGAGTTGCATCCACAACAAAAAGATCCTCGGTGTTCTCTAAGGCGATGGGCATGACGGAGGTTTGGCCTTGGTCTTTAACTTTTATCTTGGACACGTCTAAGTCAGGGTAGGCCTTCTTGACTTGACGGAGGGCATCATCAAAACCCTCCAGAAAAGACTCTTCGAGCTCGGACAGCAAGGCATCGGAGTTGCGGTATTCACGGACCACCATTTCCTTAGCCTTATGGAGTTGATCCTTTAGGTCCTGGATCTCCTTATCCTTGTAATCTAGGACCTTCTTTACCTCCTCCATCCCGTGCTCAAGCTCCTTCCTCACTTTCTTTGAGAGGTCAAATTTCTTTTCCATATTAGACTTCCAAGCTTTGAGCTGACTCAGTTCATCCTCCGTCAAGTCTGCCTTTGCCCGCATATGCTCTAGGGTTGTCTCATGGTGAAGGCACCGTCCCATTAGCCCTTTCATCATGACCATTGCCTGAAAAGGAAAAAAAGGGGTTAGATGTGAACTAAAAAGCATGGATAGAAGGAGAATGGAAGGATGGAGAATTACCTGGGCAATGCTAAAAAGCCCCGTCTCCTACATTGCCTCTATAGAATGGTTGCTTAAGTCTTCATAATCCTTTGTTGTCATGATGGACGTCAGCGTCTCTAGGGCATATTTGGGGTCCTTACGGAGAAGGATGGGTGGCTTCTTTTGAGAGGGTGACGGCCCCTTCATTAAGCCTTTTCTAGCTCCATGCTTGGCCGGGGTAACTGTCTTCGCCCCTTCCGCCTCTAGCCCTACGACGGTATCCGAAGGAATCCTAGGCTTCTTGGATACACGATCTTGTTTGGCTAAAGTTTTCCTCTTAGTGGACGGGTTGTTTGGGCCCATCCCCTTTGGCGCTTGACCACTGTCCTTTACCTTCTTGGCAGCCTGTGCCTTAATCATAGCTCTCCTCTTGGCAGCATCCATTTCTGTGAAAGGAAGACGGATGGAATTAGCCATATGATAAGAAATCCAAAAATTTAGATAAGTGTTAACAACGGACTTACGTTGGCGCACTCGAATGTTGTATTTAAACGGCTTGAGGGGTAGGCTCCGGTCCGTCACAATACTAGTTAAGAGTGTTTAACGTAACTAATTTAGCCCAAGTCCTCTCCTCTGGCTTGGTCTTGTTAAAAATCCTTTCCAGGAAGCTCCACTGCTCAAGAGTAATTTGTGGACGCCGTCTAACTACAAAAAGAGAACGGTTAAAAAATTGGAAAAAATGAAAGCTGAAAAATTAAAAGGACTCGTGCATTAGGATGGGTGCATACCGGACGGATTCAATATGCCCCAGGTTATGTCGATGGGCATGAACTCTGTGTCCCCTAGACGGCCCATCCATTTATTCCCCTCTAGGAAGAAATAATGACTCTTCCAGTTCCTATTGGAATCAGGGGTCTCATACACAAGCCTCAACAACGGGCTCCTAGGTACAAAGCTATACATGCCCCTTGATAACTATCTCATCTGGATAGTAACAGTTAAAGAATTCTTGAACCGTCAATCTCCTAGCACCGACCGACATAACCCTATAAAGGACCTCCACTACTATGAAGAACCTCCAGGCATTCGGAGATACCTGGTTGACGGATAGGCCTAGGTGTTGGAGTAGCTCACGATGAAGGGAACTTAAGGGAAACCTAAGCCCAACCTTCAACATCTGCTCGTATACTCCGACACCTTCCAAACCGTCGTAATAACATTTCTCTGACTCGTAAGGCAGACGGACGAAAATGTTATCTGGTATCTGATAATGGGCTCTAAACGTTTTGAAGTGTTTCTCTTTAATTGAGGAAGTGAAGTAATTTACTGACCACTCAGGTAGCATGACGAACTGCCTAAGTCCATCAGGACCCACAACGTATTGAATTGGGAGGTCATTGTTGCCTGGTTTGTCATTAGAACCCTCTTCATCGCTCATCTCTAAACCCTCATTCCTTGAGGACGGAGAAGAAGCAGACGGGCTCCTCTCTTCACTCTGACTATCATGGTCTTCGTGACCTGACGGGTATACTTCCTTGTAGCCCGCCCCGTCATGGACAAATGACTAATGACTTGACGCACTAGACATGTCCTACACGTGACGGTTATTCCTGAGACTCTGATGTTTGTAGTGGGCGATGGTAATGTAAATTTAAAGTGTAAAAAGAAGAAATTTTCTAAGTGGAAGGAGAGAAATACTCACCAAAATAGTAGGACGAATGGATACGAGCTACAGTAACGGGTAAAACAGCTGGACGGTCTCGTCTGTCTAGCAAGGGTGACAGATGTGCTCTGATCGTAGATTTCAGCAGAAAAGTAAAAAATGAGAGGGAGGAGGATTGGTTTATATAGGGAGATAGCACGGAAGGCAAAGCGACACTTCGATCCGCGAGAATGGCCACTCAACGAACGCCACATGTCCTGTGCAATAAATGATTTCAGGCCAGCCTGACAAGTCTGATAATCTTGAATGAACCGTCACCCCACGGGTCCTTCCACTTAAATATCACAGACGCATGGGGTGAAGGGGGCAACTGAAGAGGAAAAATTAACATGAGGGATCCATCTTGACGAACTTGACGTAGGAAGAGTATACCGGTGCTGGACTGATCAAGTTAGGACGGACACAACGTGGATGGATCGAGTGGCCACGTGTCATCCAACTCATCATACGTAGTCTCTAATGAACCTTGAATACTTATGACACATGACTAGCCTTGATTCGTAGAGTCCTAACATGAATGGAATTCCGATACGACTAGAATTCTAGAATATACGCATATTAATGAGTATCTTTCCTATAAGGAAAAGACTTGTACCGCAAGTCTTAGGGTATGGCCCTATACGGCTATAAAAACCCAAAGATCCTCAAGAAAAAGGTACGCATAATTTACCCCTCTCTAGCACTCTAGAGTTGTGAGAATAGCTCTAACTTGACCTTCAGAGGGTATTTGGCTGACACCACACCGGTGCTTTCTGTTAGATCTTTTCTTTCTATTGTGCAGGTCTTACTTCGAGTGTGCGAGGACTGTGTAGCTCACTGGTGATTTTTACGGCATCATCACTAATGATGCAAGTGTTCTGCTGTATTCTTTTCTATCTTATTTGATTTTGTATTTTTATGTTTTTTGTGTTTTTGGAGGAGAGAGACATAAAAATGGAGCAAAATTACATATTTACCCTGTTTTTAACAGAGGTGGGTTACAGAACTCTATCTGAGCTAACCTCAGGTGGGTAAAATAACAAATTTCAAACCACAGGTAGGTAACTTAAATTTCAGCCAAACCATAGGTGGGTAAGTTGTAATTTGCCCTTAATATTAAGTTACATGCAATGTTAAAGGTAATATGTCGGTGATTCACTCATTTGTTAGGATTAATGACTTAAAATCCTGTTGTATTATACTATTATGTTGTGTATGACATTATGTACAACATCGTGTATTAAAATAATAATTTTTTTTTTTTTTTTATTGTCCAAAATTGTAAGAGATATATTAGACATATTAGCCCAATGTTATAGGCCCAAGCCAATACTTGCTATGTACTCATGTTATGATTCATTGTAATATAAACTATTGTATTTCACTCTTCTAATACCATATATAAAAGCAGAAGTCTTTCCTGCAATTAAAGAGGCCCTGACACATAGGATAACTACTAGTCTAAAAAACTGCCACATATAAATTAAAAAACTAAAAAGTTATACTATTTCAGTAGCAACAAAACACCGCTTACTGCAAAACAAAACTCAATTCTCTTCTAAAAACTAAAATTAAAACCTGTAACTCCCCTTTCTTCTCAAAAACCCAAAAATCAAAACCATCTCCTTCCCCCAAAATCAAAATCCAAAACTTAGATGAGAAAGAAGCAAGCGATCAGAGGTGCCATTCTTACGCAATCTCCGATTCTCTCACATAATGGTCATCGATTCATCAGACCAACTCATCCTCAACGCTACTACTACTACAGAAGAAAACCCTAAACAAACCCTAGATGACGATAGTACTACTACTGCTGTCATGCCCACCAGATTGCCTTGAAGAAGAAGAAGAGGAAGAACCAACCGATGAGGCTTCCAAATTAGCCTTCTGTAACCACCGTCGATTTTGATGCGAAGTACGACAAGGATTTAAAGAGCACTGTAGCCGCTGCCTGTAGTAGGGATGTTGTTGATGTGGATCCGGCTTCCAATATTCAGAAGAAGATCCATCGTGTAGAGTGATTCGGCATTTCTTTGGAACTGACCGAGGAGGAGAAGCAAAATTCATGAAAAGAAAGGTCTTTTTCAATTTGTGTTTTCTTTTTAGATTTGGGTATGGAATATTACTTTTTATTGAGTTTTTTTGTTGGATAGGTTTAGATTTGATTTTGATTCCTTTTTGTTTCGGGCTTTTGGGTTCTCCATGAAAATGTTTGTTTTCTCGATTTTCTGATATATATATATATTACTAAGCCTTTCCCTATTTTCTAATATCTGCGTTCATAGTATTTTTTTTTCTGGGGTTTTGATTTGGAAAACACCTTTTGATTTATTTCTTAGCGTTAAAACACCTTTTGATAGCCTTTAGTATAAAAGAAGACAAACTGCTTAAATCAGTAAATTGCAATCAAAAGGAAAGAGAACAGAGTTTGTCGGAACGACGTAGACCACTGGAACTACAACCACATAGACAAAGAAAAATCTGCCACCATTAGAGAGACAGGCCGTGTACCTATAACAGTAAAGTCATTTTTTTTTTTGTTTTGTTTTGTTTTTTTTTTTCCTTTTCGTTTTCAAATCTTGGAATTGAATATAATTTAGGTTTTGTAAGAGGGATAATCGTTCCACCAAAAGAAAAGAAGATTGGGATAGAGAGAGGGAGTTCACTAGGCCGTATGCGTGCCAAAGTTTGATCTCACACCACCATCAGACTCGATAAAGTTTTTATTTTTTTCATTGTTAAAATTTATGGATTAATTGTTATTTAGATTTGGTTATTTTGGTCGGATTGATATTGATTTAGGTGTTTGGATTAAATTTGATTTTTTAAGGAATTTGGGTAAGAATGCTTTAGTTTGGGATATTCGAGTTAAATTAGGGATTGGGTTTTTATTTTATTTTTTGTCTTTTCTTTTCTTAAGTCTAAATGTGGGAATTGGAGTGTGTCTTTTGGGTGGGAGTGTTTCTTTTTAAATCTAAAAATGGGAGTGTAGAATTGTGGCAGTGTGGGGGTGCTTTTTAATTTATTTATTTTTTTTTTTTTGGATAAGTAAAAATACCGTTTAAAGAAAAGAATTCTTTTGTTACAATTTATATAGTGGTAAGGTTAAGATGTACATGACCATATCTGCATTACAGTTAACTTCACATCATGTTTTCCTGGCTTACAAAGGGCTGAGACCTTGGGAATTGTTGAATTCCCTATACTAGGCTGCATCAGTAAACTTGCTATTTCCTGGGATTCTTTGATCCGGTTTTTATTATGGGTTTCTTTTGGTTTGCTATATGGTTTTTTTGTTGTATTTATTTTGCATTTGTTTTCCCTTTTTATATTTATTATATGGGCATTGTAAACTTTAGCTAGTTTTGTACATTAAGAAACAGTAAACAAGTTCAATGCGCAATATAATCTTAGGGTTTTATATGATCAACTGCAAAATGTTATGTTGGGGCTGTTGTTGTTTTGGACTTTGTGGCAATTTTATTTTTGTTTTGAAGGTTTTGGTTGGTTAGTATGGTTGTTCAAGATTGCTGAATAGTGTCTCATTTTAATTAATTTATTTTTTTTGACTACCACACACAAAAAAAAATATGACGATCTGTTTAGGTACACTTCATTGTAGATAACAAGAAAAACTATATACTTCTGAGACAGTGAGACAATGAGCCATGGTATTCCTCCCATGCCTATTGAGTAAGATACACAATACCCCCTGAGTGTGGGGAGGTGTTAAATAGTAAACATATTAGTCACTTAATTTGCACTACTACTTCCTAACATCTTGGCACAAAATTAGTGAAAATTTTTAATGTCCAGGAGGTATTAATGTCCTTTCTTTTTTTAAGAATCAAGTTATGATTACAACCATAGGCATACTTAGACGGCACAAGAAATTGAATACTTTCTATGCTAGTGATTTTGGCCATAGGCAAAGTCAATAAAAGGGCTTTGAGTCCAAGAAGATTGTCGGATGTATTGTAAGGTACTAATATTTACGCCATAAGCATTGAAATAAGAATATAGGAAACTTAAACCTCTTTAGATTGCCATATTTTAAGTGGCATTTTAAGAATGTAAGGAAAAATACAGAATCTGAGACACAGAGATTGTGTTACCACTGTGCCAATATACGCCAAAATGGGAGTGAGCTCTACTGGTGGAGGTTCTGCTCATACTAAACTTACTTTTTTCAAGGATGATTCTTTTACTAACAACAATAGAAAAGAGTTGAAAAATAAGGATATAGAAAATTTGGATTTGGGAGAAACCTGAAACAAGAATGACAGGCCTAAAAGGAAGCAACTGAAGCACATATCTTGACTTCATTAACAATTAATTGATAATGTAAATTATTGCCTTAAAAATATATCCTTTTCCATATTTACCAAAAGTCTTGATTCATTCTGCAGTTATAAGTGTCAAGAACCTGGATGATAGCAACTGATATGGTCTCATTAAGTACTTGGAAGATTCATTAGTATCACATGTTCCCTCTCTCTTTTTCTCTCTAAAAAAAATTGGTTAATTCAGTTTGAATTTTAGATAATTTCCTACTAATATAGATTGTGCTTTAAAATTGCAGAATTTGTAGCAATGTATAGATCTTCTGAAGTTAGATATGCGACTATTATGTACCTCTTTAAAAGGTAATATATTTACTTCATTATTTTTTTTTGATAAGTATTTACTTCATTAAAATTTTACATGATTAATAATGTTTTTTTAATGGATTGTGGCAACATAGTTGAGATTTCTATACGAACTATAGATGAAGTAAATGCTTAAAGAAAGTTAGAGATAATGGATGCAACCAAAGTATTTGGTTTTGTGTTTGTAAAATAGAGAAAAAAAGAAAGTTTATTAATGGCATAGTATGTGGAGGTTGCCGAGCATTAGAAACCTCAGTGCAAGTATATATAATGTGTTAGTGTTACTTATTCATTTTTGCATCTAGGTTTGTTTCTATTTCAGTTTCTAGGAATTAGGTTGTTATTTGGTGGATTATTTTTGTGTTTTGGGGAAGTGATGGTGTGAATATGCAGCTGATGTTTTTGTCTGAAATGCGTTTGTGGATTTGGTTGTGTGTGAATTTAAGGTAATGGGTTTTTGTTGGTAGTGATGGTGGTTGTGGCCTTACCCTTCATGAATGTGTTTTTCTATTTATTGTGTTTATGTTATTCTGTGAATTGCTGTTGTATTTTGGTAATTAATGTTATTGCTTGAATATTTATAATTAATACCATCACTATCACTGGAAGTATCTCCCATCTTTGGAAGATGAGGAGAGGAGTATTGAGACATTTCAACAATACCTTCAAAATATTTCCAAAAATTCCATCTAGGTTTCACCTTTTTTTATTTTTTTATTTTATAGATAAACTTTGGCTTTGGGGAAACTTTTGCCTATTAATATAGTTATCCAACCTGGTAAATGCTATGCTTATGTCTTTTGGAGATTAATATATGCTTTTTGGGGATATTTAGATTTGCTTAAGAATTCTAAATCATGGGAACTATTTGCCTATGTCATAACATGCATGCCACCAATTAATTAATTCACAAATTTAGAAGAATAATACTTTATTCACAGTGATGTGATCTTTTGCCCTTATTTGTTAAACAAGTTTGTTAGACAAAACAAGCCTAATCCAAGTCCATATTCAAACATTCAAACTCTTTTAGCTTTTCAAGAGAATTTTCAGCAAGCTTTTTATACTTTTCAACCAATTTATTGGATTCATTGAGCTTAGCAATCAAATCATCATTTTCACAATGAAACTTGCTCAAATTCTTATAAACTTCTTAGCCTCTTTCTTCAAAAGTTTGATGTTAGAAATATCAACAACAACACCCATAGATTCATGTAACATGTCAACACAATTATGAGGATTAACACTCATAGAGGCATTTTCACAAACACATGACATGTTACACTCAACAATATCCAAAACATCCATAGAAGCATACAAAACACTATCCATGGCAATACACACATGGGGTCAAGAATCACACTTAGGTAATTAAACCAATACAAGTGTACCCGCTCTGATACCAATTGAATGCTCTAAAATGTGTGAAAACACAAGAGTTTGTTTAGACCTCCAATTAAAAATTACGGCTAGATTGCTTTTACTCTAACTTATCTAAGTACGGAAATAAGAGTAAATGAAGCGCAATCAACCGATACTACTCTAGTGCATAAACATGAACAACAAACAATAAAAGTAAAGCACAAGAGTAAGGGAAGAGAGATGCAAATACAAGATAACACGGTGATGTGTTATTGAAGAGGAAACCGAAGAACTCGGCGAAAAACCTCTCTACCGCCCTCCAAGCGATAAATCGATCCACTAGACAATTAGTTGGGATACATGGGTTAGCAAGAGACCCTCCAAGCCTAATCTACCCGATGTACCTAAGCCATCCAAGCTCCTACTCCAACAAGGCTTCTCGGAACCGTGTCTTGTCTAGCTTTCCGGATCCCGCAATACGCCTGATTGCTTCCGCTAAGCCTCACCGGCTTCTTTTGGCAATTCCCCAAAGCTTCCCAAGTTCCAAAACACTCTATACACTCTAAATAAGTGTGGGTTGTGTTTAGGTACAAATCTCCTCTCAAGGTATGACAATGGGAGAGGGAAGGAGAAGAGGCTAGAATGATTTCTCACTAAGGATGAATAGCTCTCTCTCTAAAAGATGGGTATGTGTGTTGTAGAAAACCTATCTAGGGTTTTTCTCTTTGAAATGACCTCCTTTACATTTGTGGGTAATAAGGGTATATATAATATAGGTGAAGGGTAAGAAAGACACACTTTAAAATCCTCCAGGCAGAATGTTTCGCGACTACCTCGCGGGAAGGCCTTACCCGCAAGACACTCGCGAAAACGATAGCCTAGCATGACTCTTCAGTTTCCAGCATGTGCTTCTCACATGGCTCTTTCGCGAGTTAGCTTCTCGCGAGCTTCTCACGAAATCCATTGATTCTTCATTTTAGCTTGAGTCTTCACCAACTTAATACTAAACCCAATACAATGAAATCCCACAAAACACAAGGAACAAAATTAAAGCAATTACAACACTTTTTGGCACGAAATAAAAGCCAACACAAAACATAGTTGTAAATCACAACTTTACATGTATATATATTGCGTTTTTAGCTTCCTTTGCATTTATGGCAGTGCATATATATTGCACATTTTTATACGAAATTGTTCTTTGTAAACGGCTTTGAATCAAAAATTCTGTCACTTCCTATTTTGGTGAGCCTCTATTGAAAAAAATAAGAATTTTATTAAATGCAAAAGGTACTTGTGAGCGTATCTTTAAGTACTTCAACACTAATGGTGATGAAAAGAGTCTCATTAGCATCATTATCTGAACAACAAACCATCCACCCCCTTCCATATTTTACCCTCACATTAAGTATAATATAGTAAATTGATTGTTTTCTAATTCATAAAATGATCCAATGCACTGCGTGGGTTAAACGCTAGTATAGAATAAAGTTGTAGCCCTTAAAGGTTTCCTCCTTGGATGTAGGCCGACAATGCTGAACCACTTAACCCTCATGTTCTCATGTTCCTATTCTATGCTTCCTCTTTCAGATTCACATCCGCTCTAGCATATACAACATGGTATACACATCACGTTGCTAATATATTTAACATGGTATCAAAGCCAAACTTCATTCTTGGCATTAAGCAAAATATCTTGTTAGGTTCTAAAGTTTAGAACTTTATGTATTTAGAACTCTAATTTGTATTGTTGGCAAACCATGATCAAAACAATGTGTTTAGAAGTGTTTAAAGCTAGCTCAAAGTTGTATGTCAATGTAAAGTTGGAATCGAGTGTAAAGCAGAAAGCAGTGTGGCTTTCGGCTTGGCTCGATCGAAGCTTAGGCTCGACCGATCGAACGTCGGGCAGATTGCTTTTCTGCAGAATTTTCCAACTCAGCCCTAGTTATTTTAAAATGTTTTTAGGGTTTCTTATTTGTCCTAAGTATAAAAGGCAAACCCTAGCCACGTTTTAGTGTTGCTCATATTGCGGTTTGTGTAAATCTCTTATGAGATCTAGAGGAGCTTTCCTTTACACAAACTTAGGGTTTTCAAGGAGGAGATATTCTCTACACCTTGATAATCAAAACAGTTGCTGCCATTAAAGCTTAAAGAATACACAAGCGGGGGTGCTTGTAGCTGGTGGGAATCCAAGAAAGAAGGAGTCCGTGGATTCGGAGCTTGCACGTGGTCGTGTCAGTAAGTTCTACTGGTTGGTAGCATTAGGAAGTCGAGCGGGGGTGCTTGTAAGTCCTTTTGTATGAACTTCGATTTTTTCTGATAGTGGATTCAAGTTTACCTTGAGGATAGCTAGGTCAAATCCTCCCCAGGTTTTTACAGGTTTGGTTTCCTGGGTGATCATATCGTGTGTTATTTATTTTCCGTTGCTTTGCATGATTTGATCTTTATTATTGTGATAACCTAGACTTGTTTAATTAGACTAAGTAACAACTTGGCTAATTACCTAGGTTTAATCAATTGTTTAAGGGGTCTAAAAACTGTCATATCTCCAGCAAGCAAAGAAGATTCCAACTTGAACACCACCATTAGAAACCACAGATGCTTGTCTGCTAGATTTAGACTTCATGACATCATGTAGCCACCATGGCTCCCTACTATGTCCAAGATCAACAACCAAGCAACCTATAACTTACTTCTCAAATTTGTGCACATCAAGCCTTCACCTGATGAAACCAACCACATAGGCATGCTCCACAGCCTCCCGTGACCAAAACCTAGAAACCCAGTCTCCATCAGTAGCTGCATGCGCGGTCACTAGCTCCGGCGAATCATCCACGTTGCTGAAGATTCTTAACTCCTAGATTGACCATTGGACACATACGTCACCATGTAGGCCTCGTCATTCGCCGATCTATGACACTTGAGAATCTGGCCCTCAATCGACGACCCTACATGCACTCTCATGTGCCTTCTAGATTTCTGGCCTCACCTTTACGTTCCAGTGGACACTGCGCTAGTGAACATTACACGCACCAAAGAACACTCAACTGTCATTTAATGTCATCCGATGACGTTGTAGACACTGTATTTTGTACCCCTTACGACTTGAGCCCTCGTTCCCTAATTATGCTGAAATTCTAAGGCTCAAGATTGGTTTAGGGCCCAATCAAATTACAAATTGACTTGAGAGATGCTAAAATGGGAAATATAACTTTTTATGAGCAAATAAATCTATTTTTAGAAAATAAAAGGCTAAGGAAACCCTCGGCCTACGTACGCAGGCAAGGACTTAAGTTCATAGGTCTAATGCATGTGTACGCAGACACGGACCTGCGTACGCAGTTAGGGTTCTAGAAACTATGAAAGACAAGTCTTTCTACATTAATTTTGAGGTTTGGAACGAATCACACATCGTTTGTGTGAGAGACCACAAAAACTAGGGTGCTCTTAGAAAAGGGGAGAGGTATCGGCACCTTCCTTTTTCAAGATTATGTGTGGTGTTGCCACTAATTTTTTTTTTTTTACAAAAAATAAAGAAAAAAGAAAAAAGAAGAAGAAGAAGACATACACATGGTACATATCTAAATAATACAACCTCTCATTTATTTGAATGACTTACAATTTGATAACATGAAATATACATGGCTTTGTTTCCTAGATTACAATCTAGTAAAAAATTACAAAGATTTGTTTCCTAAATTACAATCTAAAATAGGAAAATTATAAGACTTTGTTTCCTAGATTACAATCCAAAAAGGGAAAGGATAACACACTATCTATGTAGCAAAACCTAGATTCAGAGGCTAGGTTATAGAATGGGAAGGTGTTAGGCATCTATTCTGCCTAGATGGAGTTTAGTCTTCTAGACTCTAAATGACCATTTATATACCCATTCAAATGATGCATGACATTATAATGATGTATTGAAATTCCTCAATTTAAGATTAATTCATTCTTTAAGAATTCGAAATCTGCAATTTTTATTTAAGAAGAAACACAAAAATTGTTGATATTATACATTGAAGAAAACATTTTTATTATAAAAAGGTTTAGATCTATATTTAATGAAAATGCAGATCAATTTTATATGTAGAAAAAATTCAGATTCGTATTTAATCAAAATACAGTTCAATTTTTATTCAGAAAAAATTTCAGATCTGTATTTAATGAAAATACAGACTAGTTTTCAAAGTAGAAAAATTTCAAATATGTATTTAATGAAAATACAGATCAGTTTTGTTTTTTGTTTTTTTTATAAATGTTTTTAGTAATTTATTGCAAATCTTGAAATTTAAAGGAGAACTAAATCTTAAATGTGTTAATAAACTATTAAACAACAAATTAAACACGTGAACATGGCAAAAAAATATGAACAAGATTGTATCAACAATGAATAAAATCAAACATACATCTTGAAAATCATGCAATGAACAAAACACATATATCAGATAAGAAAGAAAAGAATAAACAAAGAGTAAGAGTAAGGACCTATTTGCATGAATGTACCCTTCAATGAAAGAAATACTTTAGAAATCAAAGAAGTTTAACCTCTTTGAGATCTAAAATACGTTCACTTACAGGAAAGAAATTCTTAAAGTCAAAGCTTCTAGAACATTTTTAACGTAAGGGAAGCAAAGAAGTCAGAAAAAGAAGGGCCCTAATTTCTGATGTTTTCTCCTATTCATAGAGGTTGAATGCTTGAAAAGTAAGTTGAATAGGATTAGATACAAATTGGATTGCTTCCATATCCCCCAAAATTTGAAATAGATGTGTTTTAACTTAATCAGGGCATTTCTGGGCCGGACCTTGAAGTTGTGCCAATTAGCACTTGCCATATGCTAACTGGCACTCCAAGAGTGTTGACTGGCCTTCTCGCATGCCCAGCCCCACTTCCAATTTTGGTTCAATTTGGACTTTTTTTAGGGATTTTCTGAGTCGGGAGTAACACCTGGACGTGTTTTTAACTCATATTCTAAAATTAATCCCTTTTATTTTGATAATCAGGTCTTTAAAACAATAATTATCTGATAAATAAATATTCTAAAAAGACTTAATCATCAACAATTCCCTCGTTATCTGATTATCCATTTTATTCCTATGCAAACAAGCTTATTTCAGACAAAAGTCAACAACCAATCGCAAAATTATTTAATTACCTCAATTGTTTAACCAATCAGAATTAATTTCAATTAATCACATGTGATCGGTTTCACCCTTATACAATGCATGCAAACCGTGAAAACTTGATCTTGTGATATCTTTCAATCCTACGGTATGATTTGGGAATCGGGCATATTGTTGTGACCGTTAGAATCTCAATATCATTTTTATGACATCCAATGAATAATTTAATGCATGTAATGCAACTGTGATTTTTGGGTATATGAAATGGTCATTTTAGTCTTCTTCCAAAATTAAATTATGGGTGCAAAATCGAGTGTCCACAAAATGTCCCTCATTAATAGAGCTTGAAAAGTGAATGTCAATGTAAAACAAAGACACTGATTTTAGCAACCATGATTTAATCAAGGTTGAATTTTCAAAAATTTCCTAGCCCTAGAACCTAGAGCCTTTGGGTGTAGAACTAATGTTTTATTGTTTTGAAAAATGAGAACTATGGACACCTAATCTACTTGATAATTGATGAACCTGGATAAAATCTTGAATGTTGATGAGGCAATCGAGAACTATATTCGCTCGATTTGGAATGAGATGACTAGTAACTATATTCACCCGATTTGGAATTCTATAGGCGACTGAGAACTATATTCGGCTCGGTCTGGAATTTTGAAGGCAATTTAGAACTATTTTTGGCTCGATCTGGAAATTTCTTCAATAGACAAAAATTCATATTAGATCTTAATGATTGAGAACCAAATTTACTTAATAGATTTATCTTTTTTGAAGATTTGTGTTCAGGAGATTTAACCCTTTTTTTTGAAAATTTGTTCATGGAGATTTGTCCTTTGAAGATTTGTTCAGGAGATTTATCCATTGAAGATTGAAGTGTAGGAGATTTATCCCTTTTCAAAGATTTGTTCATTGAGATTTATCCTTTGAAGATTTATTCAGGAAATTTTTCCTTTTATTCATGGAGATTTATCCATTGAAGATTGAAATGTAGGAGATTTGTCCCTTTTCGAAGATTTGTTCACAGAGATTTTTCCTTTGAAGATTTATTCAGGAGATTTTTCCTTTTATGAAGATGTGTTCATGGAGATTTATCCATTGAAGATTGAAGTGTAGGAGATTTATCCCTTTTCAAAGATTGGTTCATGAAGATTTGTCATTTGAAAATTTGAATAGGAGATTTATCCCTTAAAGATTTGTTCATGGTGATTTGTCATTTGAAGATTTGTTCAGGAGATTTTTCCTTTTGAAATTTTGAATAGGAGATTTATCCCTAGAAGATTTGTTCATAGAGATTTGTCCTTTGAAGATTTGTTTAGGAAATTTTTCCTTTTGAAATTTTGAATAGGAGATTTATCCCTTGAAGATTTGTTCATGGAGATTTGTCATTTGAAGATTTTTTTAAGAGATTTTTCCTTTTGAAATTTTGAATAGGAGATTTATCCCTTGAAAATTTGTTCATGGAGATTTGTCCTTTGAAGATTTGTTTAGGAGATTTATCTTTTGAAAAGTTTGTTAGGAGATTTTTCCTTTTGAAAATTTTATTTTAGGAGATTTTTCCATTTTGAAAAATGTTTTAGGAGATTTATCCTTTTGAAATTTAATTAGGAGATTTGTCTTTTGAAAATTGAAGTTCTGGAGATTTTTCCTCTTTTAATTTCCTACAAGAAAAATAAGAGTTGATTTCTAGTCAGTTAATTTGTATAACTCATGAACTACCACTCTTTGATCTTTGCATTTGCTGACTTTGTATGTATTGACTTATTCTTGTAAGAGCTTGATTCAGAATGGATGAGGCATGGCTGAATGCCCCAAGTTTAGAAATGAATACATGATTTTGGAAATCTTGATTTTTTTTTTTTTTTTTTGGAAAATGAATGAGGCATGGCTGAATGTCCCTACTTTTTGAATTGACGCATGACTTTTGAAAACCTTGATATTTGAGGAAAAGATGATTTCTTTCTTTTCTTCTTTTAAATGGATGAGGCACGGCCAAATGTCCCTAGTTTAGAAATGGATGCATGATTTTTGGAAATCTTGATTTTGATTTTTTTTTTTTTTTTTTTTTTTTTTTTTTTGAAAATGAATGAGGCATGGAATGCCCCCAGTTTGCGAATTGATGCATGACCTTTGAAAACCTTGATATTTGAGGAAAAGATGATTTCTTTTTTTTCAAAATGGATGAGGCATGGCCGAATGTCCCTAGTTTAGAAATGGATACATGTTTTTTGGAAATCTTGAATTTTTTTTTTTTTTGAAAAGATGATGATAATGATCTTTTTTTTTTCTTTTTTAAAAAAAAAAATAATAAATGAGGCATGGCCGAATACCCCTAGTTCAACAATCAATGTGAATTTTGAAAAATCTTATTGTGTAGGGATCTTCAATAAAGCAAAATTTGAGGAAAAAAAGATCAAAATCACAAAACTAGGCAAAACAATTGTTGATACCGTATTTTGTCAGCCCTCAATTTGCGTGCTGGACCTTGAAAAACCCAAAAATATCATTTTCTCTCCATGGGGTCACGAGAACATATATAGTAGCGTGGTGCAACCCGTTTGGACACCGGAGCACTTAAAGTGCCTTTTTCAGCCAAAATGACCAAAATGCCCCTTATCAACCTTTGGTTGACCAAAGGTCAAACATGCTCTAAATCCTCATAAAACAACATTTTTCACGATTTTAGATCAAACCCGAGCTCCTCAAAGATTTTTAGCAACTCTGACCAAGTTTGACCTGGAGTTGACTCTTGGTGGGCCCCAGAAATCCTAATCTTGATCCGGCCATCAAAACAGGTTTAGAGTAATGCCATTGCAAAGCTAATCAAATTCTCATTTCAACGACTATTCATGGGTTGAAATTGGAGTTAAAACGGTTGAGATATTGAGAAAACCATGAAAAGCGTGTTAGCACGCTTCTTGATACCATAACTTTTGATCCAACCGTTGGAGTTTTAATTTCTTTAGTTTTCTAAAAACTAGATAGCTAGAGCTTTCGAGGGACACCAAGATCACCTCAATCCGAGTCTAGGAAGACCTCCAAATGCGATTCCAAATTCAAAACTGAAAGAGTGCATGAGGACGAAATTTCTGATGTTAGCCAAGCCCGACCCGGCACACCACAAGGTGTGCCGGGCCCTGAAAAGCATTCTAGGGCCTATGAAAGGCCCTTAGTAGCTCAGATTTAAGGGGAGACGTTTTAGGAGCTATTTGGGCATCTTTTTGGGAATTTTTTTCTCTCTTTTCTCACCATATTTCTCTTCCAAAAAACACAAAAACACATCAAAACTTCTTGATTCTTCTCTCTTCTCCTAAAATACAAGCGAAGATGCATAGAGCTAGGGCACGGTCTCCCAGGTGCAAGCATAAAGGGCGAGGATGTGAGCATGTGGATATAAGCCAAGCAGCTATGTTTAGTAGATTTAGGGGTCTAGCCTCTTCCATTTGGTTATGTACTTTGTTAAACCTCCCTCATTTCTCTCTTAGATGGGTTGTATTAGGTATATCATGCCATATACCATTTGTCCTCATCCCTAGAGTACGGTGACCTTTGTTGACTTTCTTGCTCTATATTTTGGGCCATGCTTTAGGGATGTAGGCATTTACTTTCTTGCTCTATGTGCTAGCATTGTGCATGATGTATGTATATATATATACTTGCTCGCTCCTCCCGGTGTGATTTTTATAGTCCATGTCATTTAAGGCAATGTGATGCCTAATTTCTGCCGAAAGTAAGGTGACATGTTGCTGGATTTTCGCCATGGAAATCTAGCATTTTGCCCGAATGCCTTAGCAAAGTATAGATTGGGACCACACCCATTCAAAAGCCAAACCTCAAATTCCCCCATGCATGCAAAGCTCCGAAAGCCAATGCCAAAATCATGTTCTTTTACTGTCAATCTCTGAAAATTAAGGTTTTATCAAAACAAAGGACTGCCCTTAAACAGGCGTTGTGGGATGCCTAACACCTTCCCCACACATAACCAAACTTCTGAACTCAAGAATCAAGATGTTTCGCCATCTACATTAGATTAGGAAAAATGTCATTTTTCTTAGCCTAGAATTGGTAATAAAATCAACTAGAAACAAGTAACCAATCACATCTTAGAAAAACCCAATGATTGGTGGCGACTTCACTTACCTTTGGTAATCACCTAAAATTTGGCCGAGATTCCTACTACACCTCCAAAGGTAGACCAACCTTCCTCCCTCGAGAGAGAGAGCACTTGAAGCTCCGCGCAAACCACACCAATCATCAAGAGGGGCCTCCAACCAGCCCCGCATGCGCGGGAGCGTGACCACGGCTGGTGGTCGAATGAAGGTCCGGTGGTTTTCTAACCGTTCGAGACCCGAGTGTCAACATCAATGACTGTTGGAATGATGGGCCAATCGGCAAACCAAATAGTATTGTGGTGTTGGGATTAGAATTTTAGTTCACAATGGCAAGATTGAAAGACAAATGAAAATAATAAGTGATTCATAATATATTAATCAAAATAAGCAATAAAATAAATAGGGGGAGGGAAGGAGCTTTTGTTAGGGAAGAAAGGGGTGAGAGAAGAGATAATTTTTTTTTTTTTTACTTTTCTTTTCATGGAGGAGATATGGAGAATTATTGTACGTCAGCCATGGGGTTCTGTCCTTAGATATAAGGACATAGCAGGGGCTTATCAAAGATGATTGAGTTAGACCATTTTTAATTTATAATACTGAATTTTTGTTGTATTTAATTTTTTTAATCATGTTTTTTCTAATAAATAATTTAGTAAAATTTAGATGTTTTTACCATATTTGAAAATAGACATTTATTATGACTGTGTATTTATATAACTAGTTGCTAACCCGTGCGATACATGAGAAAACTACTAAAACTAAGTTCTATAAAAATAGTGTGTGTGTGTGTTGTAGAATGTTAAATAATACATGAGTGGTTATAGAAGTTCAAATCCCTATAAAAAGCTCGAATCTCCTTAAACAGTACACCAATATGAGAAACTTGATTGCTTTTTTTCTACCCAGTACAAAGTTAAAAAACAGCCTCTAACTTTGTATAACCGATTTGTACCTTCAATTAACAACCTCGAACAACTAGTAGACATTCCACATCTATGAATTAATTATTAGCAATATGAGAAGCATATAGGTTCTGATAAATAAAATCTATCAATAGTTCCCAAAACCATTCTTTGTTCTTAAAGGGACCAAATATGATAAAGTAATTGGACCCAAATAAAATAGGACACAATTTATTATAATCCATTAAATTTCTTAATCAATTTTGATGTTGCATTACATGTCACTCAAACTATCAAAGTTCATATTTTAATGCATAACTCAATAGGAGATTAGGAGAAAGAGAAACAATAAAATTTGATTAAAAAAAAATACCTGTAGTTGTGTTACTTAAGACGTATATCCTTAATTGAAAAATAGCCATCCTCATCTGCTTTGCTCCAGAATTGATAGTCCTAATAATTGGGAATTTTCATGCAAAAGTAAAATTTCCTTTAAATCTAGTTCAAGCATTTCTTCAAACAGTTGAGGAGGAAATAACACATCCCTCTGATTTATAAAAAAGGAGATCATTAAAATTGGTAGAGATTTATGGAAAGGGTCAGGGAAAAAAGTTCAAAAAGGTTATAAAAAAAAAATTAGGAAAAAATGAAACACAATAAAGAACTTGAATTCAAAGAAAAGAGAAAGAAAGTGAATTTAGAGAAAGGCAAGCGTACCGCAAAGAACAATCACAAAGCCACCACATTGGCAAACAAAGAAGATCAATGGTTGAAGCTATGGCTGTTGATTAATCTTATGATTCTTGCAAGCAATTGGATTTTTTGGGTTGTTGGAGATAGAGACCAGAGTGAGAGAGAAGGTTGCAATTGAAGAGCAAAGTTTTATGTGTGTGGGTTCGTAGGATTTTCAATTTGGGGGGCTTTTCAAAGATGAAATTCTATATTGGGGGTTTTCAAGGTTGAGCGTGTAAAATCGAGTGCTTACTAGACGTGGCAAAACGGGCGGGGCGGGTCGGGTTAATCGGGTTTGCAAGTCAAACGGGTTGCGGGTCAAATGGGTCATTTTTAAACGGGTCAATCGGGTTGCGGGTCGGATCGGGTTGACCCGTATTTTTCAAACAAATTTTTTTTTTTTTTTTCAATTACAAAAACAAATCAATGACAACTTGTTTAGAGAGAATGAATAAAATCAATTAAGCAAATGAATTGCACTTAATGCCACTTGTTAATATCCTTCAAATTCTGACAGTTTTGAGCATGATAAAAATTATTTATAGTTATAAATTCATGATGGAAAAAGTCTTCAATGTTAATAGTTCAATGTCAAAGACTCAAAATGCATATAATTACAATTTTACATCTTCAAAAAGAGATAGATTTTAAAACAAACAAAACAAGTAAGCCAGTAAAGTAGCAAATTATCGGTTTTCTTAAGCGCACATGTTCTTGTTGCATTTAAAATAATAGTAAAGTTAAATTACTTAGAAAGATAAACTAAACAAAAAAAGATTTAAAAATAAACATAACATATTAAGTAAAGAAGAATAAGTAAATATTTTATAAGAATTACACCTCAATCTCAATCTACTCAATGTTGGTAGCAGATTCAGCACCGCAAATATTCATACTTGCAAATTATAGTTCAAGTTGGCCAATTTCGTCAGCATCTTCATCTACAATACAATATTTTAATATAATTTCATGTACCATGAAAGCAAATCAATAAAGAATTAAAATTGTATAATTATGACTATAAAAAATTAAATTGCCTTCAAATCCATATAACCAACTTTTAGTATATAACGTAGCTTCCACATTCTCAAGTAAAAGACGTGATCGATTATTTTAGTACACAACTTTTAGTACACATTACACAACGTAGAGGAAATGAACTGAACTGAGAAGGGGAGCCAAATAAAATAAAATAAGAGGGGCAAATAGAGATAGAGATGTAATGAACTGAACTGAGGAAGCTTTGCCTTTGGGGCGGTTTGGTCACGTTTCAACTTTCAGCCTTCAAGTTTGTCATTCATTTGTGCATTGTGTCACGTGCCTTTGGCTTTGGTCCCTCTGGGCAATGGACTACAGCTAGGCCTAGTAGAATGAATTTTATTTTTTATTTTTTTTTATTATGGTTGTCTTGAGTCTTGAGTCTCTAACTCTCTTTTTTTCTTTTTTCCTTTTTTCTTTTTTACTAAAGAGTCTCTGACTCTCTTGACACTTGACAGCAATGATATATTGATTATTAGTTTTGATATTTTGTGCTTTAAGCACCTAGTATCAAGGCAAAGTTTATATTTTTTTTTTAGTGATTTTTTTTTTTAACGGGTCAGGTCACGGGTTATCCAGGTCAAGTCAGGTTGACCTGCAAAAAAATCGGGTCTGGTTACGGGTCAACCTGTTTTTGCTTCGGGTCAAAAAAATTGGGTTCAGGTTGGGTCGGGTCAGAAAATTCTGACCCGTATTGCCATGTCTAGTGCTTACCATAAAGTGAAGGACTTGGTTCGTAAGTATTTCTTAGTGAAAAAGTCAAAGTTTGTATGGAGAAAATCTTCTCAAAGAGCATACATACAAAGTAAGGAGGAAGAAGTGGTCATTTGTTTTTTTTGTTGAAAGAAATATATAAGTGTGCAAAATTAGTAACTACCCCTGTTAGCAGAACAGTGCAACTATAGTTTGCTATATTTGTTTGTTTTAATTAGTCAATGTTGGAAAAGCTAGTTTTGCATCTCATACAAAGCCCACAGCGGAAGCAACACAAGGATCTACTTCATTTATGAGAGATAACATATAACCTTGAATTCTAGAACAAAGAGCAGAAAGCGTACCTTGATGCAGTGAAATTCAAAAAACAAGACTTGAGAATACCTTCAATCTTCATCCCAAATCCACACAGTGCCTAAGATGAGTGGTCTCTCAATCAGTTCTTAAGTACGTTGATTTTCCAAAAGAAAAATTTATTCAAAAGATACTGCAGAGAAAAACTGTTTTCTCTTCTTTTAATCATACATACATTTTAACTGCCCTTGGCAGTTATTTTATTTAATAAATCTTATTAAATAAAAACTGATTATCTAATTAGGTTAGCCTTTTGGGCTAACACAATTGGGCTTTAGTGTGTGGCTTGGGATGAGAGCAAAAGGACTAATAAGGCTCTAGTTCCAATGGGTTTTAAACTTATCTGTCAACTCTTGACAAGCTTAAAGTTATCATTAATTATATAACAAGTACCACTATAGAAATATAATTGTACTCTATGCCTTATTAATAAATTATATCCCAAGACTCTAATATAATATCATTTGACCCCTCCATGAAATATCCATAATGAACAAAGTTATAATTAAATTGTCACTTTATAAACAACTATGTTATTTCTCGAGTCCCCAATTTAATCTTTTAGTTATTCATATTTATAAAATCTAATTTCATAAAATCTGAATTTCAGTAACTCTTCACTAAAGTGGCCGACCCTGAATAAACAGTTTCATTAAACTTATCTTAAGGGGATATTTCATGTTTCTATAGAAAGAGATTATAGATTTCATCTTAAGAATATGTTTTCCCTTAGCACTATGTGTGGTTACCCAACATACTGCGATTTTGACTATTAAACTAGATCTCATTCTTGATATATCAAAGTAACCTACATTTCATGATTGAGTTCACTATTCTCTCATGATTGAGTTCACTATCCTCTCAAGATTGAGAGTCTATGAAATTAGAAGTCGTGAGATTAATTATTCAGGTGACAGTTGTTAATAAAATAATTAATTTTACAGTGGTCTAGTTCAATATGTTTTACACACTTAAGACATATCAACACATCAACTAGAAGTCTCTACTTCCATCATCAAGACAAACCATCTTAGTTAATGTGTTATAGTCTTCACAGATGAAACACCCAATTTTGTCACTGACTATGAACTATATTTTGAGTTTACAAGGAACTTGTGATTTATAACTTCTGTAACTAAATCACATAAATCACACACAATGCATCTCAAGGACTATGATAATGTCTCATTAGTTCATTTATAAATAATCTCATATAATTAAAAATTTTAATTATTTATAACATGCCAATAAATTGGATTTTAAGGCACAAACCCTAACAGTCATGTACAGAGAAGGTGTGCCCAGGGTGAAGAATCATAATGAACACTGACGGTAGCAACAAGTAGTACTGAAATGGTTTGATTAAGTGCCCAACAAAAAGGTACTTTTTTCTGTGTTTTTAATGGTAGACGTGACATTAATTTATGTAGTCACGTGGCATAATAAGGAATGGTTAACAAAAAGTCAAATGTTTCACTTTATTATTATTATTATTATTATATAGATATAGATTCCTTATAAAAACACAATTATTATAAATATATACTTACATGCAAACACAAATTATCAAATTTCAAATATCTATAAAAATAAAAAGAAATAAATTAATATTATGTTAATTTTCTTGTGCATTGCGATTTGCATGGGTTTCTAACTATTTATATTATTGGGGGGAGGACCACAAACATAATTGAGTTTGCCCTCCCCAAAAAAAAAAAAAATAATAATAATAATAATAATAATAATCTATATATATATATATATATATATATAAAACCTAAACTTTTGAAACTCCCACAATTTTCCACGTCAGCATTACTTAAAAAAAATTCTAATTTATAAATAAAACCGGGAAAAAAAATATTCTCTACCACTTAAAAACAAAACCCGAAAATACTTCTTCTATAACTAAAACCCAAAAAAAAAAAAACATAAACGCAAAATCAGAGAAGCCTAACACGCTCTGCGTTCTCCTTCCTCCAAAACGCAGACCACGTTCAGCCGTTCCCCACACGCAAATCGCAGCTCAACGGCTCCACCTTCAGTCCAAAACGTAGGCCACCATCAGTCCTTCTCTCCCACAACTCAACGGCTCCACCTTCTCCGGCACCACCCTTCTCCAGCTCCATATTTGTCGGCTTTGGTTTTTTTTTTTTCAGACCAGATTCTCTCCGCAAACATTACCGGTTAGTTTTTATTTTGTTCTATAATTTTGATTGTTAAATATGATTTAGGGTTTCGTTTTTGGTTTTCAAATATGATTTAGGGTTTCAATTTTGGTTGTTAAATATGATTTAGGGTTTCGTTTGGGAGTGTTCCTTTGAATGATTAGTTTAGATAGATGGGTTTGGAGCCGTAATGGGTTTTATTTATTGGTGGCAAGAAAATCCATCTGGGATTTTAGAGTTGTTATTCTGTTTCATTGTTAATAATTTTGTTATGTTTTGTGTAAGGAGTTTTGCACATGCCCTTGATGTTTTTGTGAGTCATTTGTTTGTGTTTGGATTTAATTTAAGTTTCTAGGTTTCTATACAAATGCAGGTATATTAATTTAGTTATTGGAGCAGCATGCCCTTGATGTTTTTATGAGTCATTTGTTTCTGGATTTATATACAAATGCAAGTATATTAATTTAGTTATTGAATAATTAACTTTCTGTTGTAGATTATTGTATTATTTTAGCCTCATGTGAATTTGTGGTTAATTATATATACTTGGTGGCATTATTCAGTTTTGATCTAAGCTTCCCAATCCTATAGGTTTTGCTTTCATATGTTTCAGTTTCATGATTTTTTTTTTTTTTTGGTGCCTATCTGGGATTTATGGTTTCATGATTGGGTTATATTTTATACTACCTGATGTATTGTTTTCACAAACATTGAAGGTTTTCTGTTTTACTATGATATGGACTTTAGCAAAAGATTTTTAAGTTTATTTTGAGAGTGATGTTATGGTTAGCTCAAAAACCCATTAATGTTTGTCCAACCCTAAATTTATATGTGGGTTATGCATTGTTCCCATTGTGAATGATTAATTTCATTAAATGTCTTTCTTATATTTGGAGGTTTTTGAAATTAAAAAAATTAACAGTTTGGAGAGTTGACCCCCCCCCCCCCTTTTTTTTACTTGAATGAATTGATAGCAGATTTCAATGTGATAGTTATAATACACTATTTGATGTGCAATATGCATTTTTGGGCAAAAATGTTGTTGTGTTGGGGGGTTGCCATTCTTTATTACTAGGAGTTTTAAAATCTGTTATCAATTCATCATAGCTTTCATGATGTTGAATAATAATTGGTATTTGTTAGTTGATTTCATGCTTTGAATTTCTAATTTGTTAATGCCCTATTTTTTAATAAAAGTGTTTAGTTTTGTGTTTTCTTTTCTATTTTTTTGTAAATCTTGATGAGTTTTTGTAATTGAAACTCTCATTGGAGAATGTTATTCATGATGTACATTCTATTTTATTTTTAAGGAAGAGAGATGCAAATAAGATGCTTAGTGAAGTGCAAAATAGGAATTCTTGGAAGACCTCCTGGACAGTGAGCATATGTGGAATAGGTGAGGCCCTATCACCGTTGGTGGGGCATCACACCATCACTATATATATATAAAGGGCATTTTGAAAATTTAGTTATTGTTTAAATACGTTGAACTAGATTCTCATGTTGTAGTTGCTTTATGGTTAGAATTAATAGATACATATGTTTGATTCTTAGATATTCCTTTTTTTTTTTTGGTGAGCAATTTCCACACCAAGCTGCTGTTGATTAGTCATAAATTTAATTAAGTTATTTGTATGTCAATGAGAAGAACATATATTTTCATGTTCTATGGTTCCATTAGATGTTTTGTACTTTGGAGATATTCTTGCATACGAAAGAAGCTGTTACTCTACAATTCTACCAAATTACTCTCAAATCTTGGTCTGCACAACTTTTTGTCTTCCTCCCTCATTTTTAAGGGTTTTAATCATTCAGTATAATGCTGTGAAATAAATATCTTTGTTCTTTAAATTTAAGGTAGTTGTGAATTTCCAATTTCTTCATCATGATAATATTCGACACCATTTTCACTGTCCTCACATATGTACGGTTCTATTTTTTGGTTCAATTTCAAAGAAATAAAAACTAATTGTTTACCCTGTGCATGTTTTATGTTTAGTTTAATTATTATTTCATCTCAAGTTTACCATTGTTTTATTCTAATAGTAACGGGCTATACTGATGATAAGGATTCGAGAAAGCGAGAAGAATAAGTAACCACAGTGGCATGCACCATAGGACTATAGAGATGATAATTTGAAATAGATAGTATAAAAGTCTCCATCTCACCGCTTTCGTCTGGCTTGATACCCCTAGGTTCTTGCTTACCGCTCTTGCTTGGCAAGGAGCATTTTCTCCATCTTTGATTGAGATAGGCACCCTTTTTACCTTTTTATGTACCTTGATCCATGAAACATGGTCTAACTTGCTTTCCAGGTCTTAAAAATGCTAATACAGCATCATTTCGAAACCACAGTTCTGTTGTTCTTTGCCAGAACTTCTTCATTAAGTTATCGCATGGGCTTATCATCTGATGCAGAACTGATTTCATAACCACTATCCATCACCAAAATCACATTCCACATCCCACTTAAAACTTTTCGATTCGATTCCTCGGGTAGCCTCCTCTATAAAGGCATTCCCGCTTCAGAGGCAGGTGAGCCGGGTCAGGAAGGGGTTTGACTGCCGGGGATGGGATTGGATCCTACTCGAAGCACTCCACCACGAAAAAGAGTCTTCGAGTAGGATAGGCAGTAGAGAGAGGAACTCTTATCTGTAGGGCGGGCTTTCAAGACAGAGATGCATTACCCCATCTGGAAAGGGCTTTCCCTCGTGGAGAAAGAGAAGAACCCCTTATTTAAAGGTAAGGCCAGAAGGGAGTCAAAAATCAATAGAAAAAATCCCTTCCCAGCCGACGGGACTCTACGTCTGGGTCTTATTCCATCTCAAACTCGGATTAGGAAGAGTGCCCTTGAACTACAGATCAATCGTAATAAACAATACAAAAAAAGAAATGGATTCTCCTGCCGGCGAGAAAGGAAAAAAAAGGCAAAAAAGGGGGGGGGGGGAGATAGGGAAGAGGAGATTAAGGATAGTCATTCCACTCCATAGATAGTGAACACAAATTCTTGTTTCATTTTCAATTCCGTTCGGGTCGAAAACGCGGGCTGCTGGTGGGGCTGTGCCCATTCTCCCTCTTCTTCCGCTTTACAACCGGAATAAGGAACCTTAGAATTCACCCTACCTGTCGATGAAAAAATGGGATTTGAGAGGACCACCAGCTAGCGGATCAGAAAGATTTTTATGGAATGTCCTACTCCTGCCCGAGCTTTCCGATCAATTAATCCCCTATTTCAGGGACATCTCTTTGTTAGGTAGGGCCAGGGATCACTAATTAGTCGAATGAGTCCATCCCTTTGGCCTATATATCATTTAATGGTCGATCCGGCTGGCGGCTCCTACATCTCCTGCGTCTCCATGGGGCCCCTTCATACAAGTTTGTTGCTAGGAGTCCCTCTAGTCGAATCAATAATCAATAGAAGTTTACTTACCTGGCTTTTCAATCGACGATCTACTGCTCCCTCTTAGTTGCAGATGCCCATGCTTTGATTCGAAAGCCCTAGCCAGTGATGAATCCCCAATAAGATCGGAGTATTGAATTCCTTGCCTCACCCTGAGATGAGAGGGAAGGTCGATTTTACTCGAATCCTGGACCTAATCTTTAATCCTACACCGGTGAATGATGCGATGGGAGAAGTTTTGATTTTGTCATTTTTTCATCAATGCTGGCCCAGCCCAGTCGAGGCTCGTCCATGCCCAATTCCAATGGACAAACCAACCTTCGATCCGCCCCTAGCTCTATAATCCACCCGCCTTCCCCAGTCCCTGAAAGCCCTCCTCTCCTGGGCCTAGCCCTCTTTCTCAACTCGAGTCTTAAGTTCAGCGGCTTTCATCGTTGACGAACACCCGCGCTAATAAGACAAAGAAGTGGGGAGTCTATGCCTTGAATGAATCAGTAACAACGAATTAGTGGAATGAGGGATCATGAGACGGATGGGCGGGGGGTGGCCTATCAATCATTGGTGGACCTTCCCTTGAACCGGTCACGGAGCTCTCAACTGAGTTGTTTAGGTTCTGGAATTCCATTTCTAGCTGGGGGTTTTGGTTCGAGGGTTATAAAATGAAAATGTGGTGCGGGTTCATCTCTCTCGACCAGTTCAGGTTCAAGGTAAGGGTGATCGAGGGGACCCAGACTTTAGATCTCTTCTCTATGGCGGGAGGTTTCTTTCGTATCAAGAGTATGTTGGGGAAGCCAGGGAAGACGGATTGGATCGAGAGGCGATGCCTATGCCTCTTCTTTATCGATAGGATTCCCATCATTTGCAGTCTCCGGTGAAGGAGACAAGGGCGAGGCACCGAACATGTTCTATCCTCAACCTCCATCCGTCATTGGTAATCTCAATCCGCTTTTCCTATTCACTAGTACACTGCGCGCTACAACTAGCAGCCCCTTTACTAGTAAGGGAAAACGCTAGCGCGCAAGGGATGAAAAGCCAGCAACTTGTTAGGAGTAGGTTTTGGCTTGCCCCTTTCTTTAAAGGGGCTTATGCACTCCACTCATTGCCTACTCCACTCGTTAACACTAAACGATGAAGCCAGGAGCGGAAGGAGGGACTTGAACCCTTAACCTCAGCCTTGGCAAGGCAATGCTCTACCATTAAGCTATTTCCACCAGCTACAGTAGTGGCGAAGCACTACTGAGCAATTCACGTATCACTTGATACGGACGACTTCTGTTTTTTCGCCGGACCACACTCTTGACCTCCGATCGAGCTATGAACACGAGTAGGTAGGCGGCTAGGGGGGAGGGGCGACTGGGCTGCCTTTTTTATAAATCTCCGGCCGCTCAGTGCCGCTATTGGTGCTAGTTGTAAGGAGTCTTGGTCTCGAGTCGAGCTGGGGCGTCATTTCATTCTCGTAACAGGAGTGAGTGCACCGCAAGACCAGACAAGTGACTCCCTCGCCTCGCAGCGGCGGCATCTGTCTTTTAAGTTAAGTCATTTCCTAAGATGGCTCCTCTTATTTTATGATAATCCAAGCAGCAGCTCCACGAGTTTGCTCGGAATCAGTTGATTCCTGAGCTATTCGTTCTCCCCTCTCGGTTGGCGTTTGCCAGCCACTAGAGCAAGTAAGAGAACCTACAGTGAATGAACTTAAAGAACCACAGATTTGGACCGGATTGTACACCTTTGTGTCTGGCTATGTATATGGATGTGCATAAAGAAGGGACGGGACATCTCTCTCCTTTCTTTGGGGGGGAAGAGAGAGTGAATAAGCTGTAGCGGTACCTCACGAACTTCTTACTGGGGCAGCACCATCCTATAGGCATTTGCAAGTGTTTGGATGCACGTGTTTTGTTTATATTCCTGCGCAGTTAAGAGAGAAATTGTCCCCTAGGCAATCACTTGTATCTTTCTTGGATATGCTCAGTCCGGATATAGATGCTATGACGTGAAATCCAAGAGACTCGATGTATCCTTGAATGTTCTCTTTAATGAGGTCGCCTCATATTTTCCTTAACCAAATTCATCAGCCCCGGGGGAGAATGGTGATGGAGATGTATTGCGGCCTTCTCCTGTTCATCAACTCGAACCTCATTCTTCTGCAGTTGATGTTACGGATCAGCCTCACTCTTCAGGCCAGCATCTTCTGCTGCCTGTTCAGCTGACCTCAAAGGATTCAAGTCACCCGGCACAGCATGTTTATTCTTGGCAGCGATTACATTATGTTTCCCAGGCTAAGACTACTCCAGAAGATCCGCAGTCTAGCCCAGTTGCTTCCTCAGATTCTGGATCCCTCTCTCAGGTTCGTCGATCCTCTCAAGTTTCTTATCCCGTTGAAGGATTGTTGTCTTATCTTATGAATCGTTTTCCCCAAAACATCGAGCTTACCTCATGTCAGTTCAATCTTCTCATGAACCTGAACCATTTGCTGAAGCCTTCCATCATTCTTGCTGGAGAGATGCTATGCAGGAAGAAAGAAATGCCCAAAAAAAAAGAATCAGACTTAGTCTCATTGCCTGCAGGGAAACAAGCCATTGGCTGCAAGTGGATTTACAAGATCAAGCATAAAGCAGATGGCTCGGTAGAGAGATACAAAGCTAGATTAGTAGCTAAAGGATTCCTTTTCAAGAATATTGAGTCGAACCCCTTTAAAGATAGGGAAAACATTTGCCCCAGGCTGCTAAAATGACCACCATTCGTGGCATTCTTGCCTTGGCTGCAATAAAAAAGTAGCCCTTATTTCAACTTGAAGTGAAGAATGCCTTTCAACAACATAAGGGAAGGGGGGATCCGCAAGAATAAGTTTCTATTCAGCCTCCTCCAACTCCAGGCTTCTCTTCTCCTAGGAATCCTAACTTGGTATGCAAGCTCAAGAAAGCGATTTACGTTACGGCCTCCGACAAGCTAAAGCAGGCCCCCTTCCTAGCTCTTGGTGCCTGCTTTCGGAAATTTAGCTCGTTTCTCACTGCTTCATTTTTGATAAAGGGTTCCACTGTAGCCGTGCGGATTCTTCCATCTTTGTTCGTCAACGTCATGGCCGTTGCCTCATCCTTCTTTTATACGTTGACGACAACATTCTCACCGGGAATGATTTTTCTCTTTAATTCGATTTCATCAAGGAGCTTGGCAACCCATTTCATTTGTCTCTTTCATCCGCTGCATTACTTTCTCGGCATGGAGGTATCTCGCTCCACCTCTGGTCTTCACCTAACTGTGGAAGAGGGGAGGTGAGTTGATACTCAACTCTCTCTCTCGCGCCTTTCTTCAGCTTGTTCTTGTTCGTCTATTCAGGACGGGGTAGGCAGCTCACATACATGAAGAGAAGAAGAGAGGGGGGGTTCCTTGAGATTAAGGTGTCAAGGCGGTCGAAGAAGGCCACAAGTGGAAGGAACCGATGCTTTGGTCATTCAGTTGACTCCTTGCTGCCAGTTCGTGCTTCTGTCATGCTGGCAAAAACAGGGGTTTCGGCCGGTTTTACCTACTATTGGATTTGAACCAATGACTCTC